>NW_012121820.1:15458307-15502419 GCF_000951035.1 Colobus angolensis palliatus
CCAACTACCCATCCATCCATATATCCATCCACCCACCCATCCATCCACCCATCCACCCATCCAACTACCCATCCATCCATATATCCATCCACCCATTCATCCATCCAACAAATAATTTATTGAGCACCTACTATGTGCCAAGCATTGGTCTAGGTGCTGCACATATGGTAGTGAACAAAGCAGTTGCAGCTCCTTCTCCCTCATCATAGTGAGGGAGACAGACTTGAGACTGTGTGTGTGTGTGTATTGGTAATAAAGCAGGATGTGGGGGAAGAGGAGAGAGCTATTTCAGTGAGAGTGATCTGGGAAGGCCTCTCTAGGGAGGGAATATTTGAGCAAAGACTTCAAGGAAGCAAGGGAGAGTTGTGTGGAAACCTGGGGAAGAGCACCCAGGTAGAGGAGAAAGCAAGGGCAAAGGCCTTGGGGAGGGGCAGGCATGGTGTGTTTCAGGAATAGCGGGGAGGCCAGTGTGACTGGAGCAGGGAGAGGCGGGGAGAGTAGAGAGGGTGGTGGTGAGTCAGATAGGAAGTGGGGGACATTGTAAAATTTGTTTCCAAGGACTGGGGAGCCCTGGAGTGTCTGAGACAGAAGTGTGAGGGTGTGTGGTTCTCAGTGTCAGACTCACCTTCATCTGTACATCCAGGGTCTCAGCCGTGGTTGTTGGAGGTGCCACCAGCCCATAGTTGATTCCAGCCACAGCATCTATTTTGGTCATTACTAGAGAGAAAGACGGACCATGAGTTAGCTCCCATGGCAGCATCCCTGGAAACTGAAATGCAGGATCAGAATCCCCTAAAATTGGATCAAGAACTACAGTGCAAGTTCCATTCCCACCTCCTCCAGGGAGCCCTCCTTAAGGGAGCTCACCTTAAGGGAAAATGAACCCACACCCCACATTCACAGACATCCCCTTACTCTCTTCTTCCAACAGCCCTGAGATGGGTGGCTAAGACACAGGGTCAAGGGCACAGAGAGACCTAGGCTTTGAACCAAACTCTGGATGACCTTGGACAAGTCCTTGCACTTCTCTGAGTCATTTTTTTGTCATTTGTAGAACGAGAGAATCCTAGTGACCTCAAAGATACTGGGAGGGTTTTGAGAGAAGGTGGATGCCCAATGTCCTGTCCATGCAGAGGCTCAAAAGCCAGGGAGGATCATTGTTAGGATCATTGGTAATAGCCCAGGCTGAGCCCTGGCTGGCTCAAGTCTGAAGAGTTTCTCTGTTTCCCAGTGGTAATCAATGAGAGTTAAATAAACATCAGCCCTTCCTTTATCCCTTTTCTCAGCAGAGAAGAAACCAAGGCTCAGAAATCCAAGTTGTCCAGTGATTGGTGAGGGATGAAGCTGGGATTCAGACCAAAATCTTTTTCCTGCCTCCTGAGGCCAAACCTTGGGCACTGCAGCTGCATCAAACCTGCCCAGGATGGGCTCCTGTTCTAGAGGAAGAAAATGCCTCTTAAATGGGTATATACTATGTGCCAACCACGCAAGGCTTCACAGTGAGGTAGCCCTGAGAGCAGCTGAAAGCCCTGGCTCTGGAGTGAAGGAAACCTTAGCTGCAGATTTGGATCTTGCTTCTGCCTCTTGATGGCTTCGTGACTCTGGACAAGTCTCACCTACTCTCTGAGCCTCAGGTTCCTCATGTTTTTTGGGTTTTTTTGTTTTTTTTTTTTGAGACAGAGTCTCGCTCTGTCATCCAGGCTGGAGTGCAGTGGCATGATCTTGGCTCACTGCAAACTCTGCCTCCTGGGTTCAAGCGATTCTTCTGCCTCAGCCTCCCAAGTAGCTGGGATTACAGGCACCTGCCATGAGGCCTGACTAATTTTTGTAATTTTAGTAGGGACAGGGTTTTCCCATGTTGGCCAAGCTGGTCTTGGACTTCTGACCTCAGGTGGTCCGCCTGCCTTGGCCTCCCAAAGTGCTGGGATTACAGGCATGAGCCCAGCCAGGTTACTCTTGTTCCATTGTGAGTTACGGGCTAGGGGACAGGGGGATAGGGGTGAAAAATGAGGAGAATAATGCTTCTCTCAGGGGAGTGTTGGAAGACTGAGAGGGGACAATTTCCTGAGTGCCTGCCACAGTTCTTTGCAGCTTGCCAAGTACTTGGGGGTGAAGATTATTGTCCCCATTTTAAGGACATGGAAACCGAGATCCAAAAAGAAGTGACCAATATCAGATCTCAGGCCAGTCATGTGTCTCTGGCCTTAGAGAGCTGGGGGTATTTGGCTGTTTGGCCCTTGCAGAGCTAAGGGAATGAGGCGGTATGGGCTGTTTGTCCTCCTCACTTCTGGACCTAGCACAAGGACTTGATCCGATGCTAGCTGCCACTTGAAGATAATCTACTCTTCTCATTCCCACCCAGGCCCAGGGCTGTCTGGGAAACTTGCCGGCCCCATCACATCCACCCTGACGTCCTCACACCCTCCCGCTTCTGTTCCTTTCTATCCTTGATCCTCATCCAGCCCTCACCTGGCAGAGTCTGGAAATAAGGTTGCAGCTCGGAGGATACAGAACTGGTCACTTTCTCACAGATCTGGGGAGAACCAAACAAGTAATCAGTAAGGTCTTCCCATAGTGAAAAATATCCCTTGGCAACAATGGGCCAGATATGCCTTGCTTTTCTTGAATGTTTTCTTGAAAATTATGTAGCCAATCAAGTTTCCCTTTTCTTTTTGGCCACCAGGAAGCTCCGAGTTGAACATGTAGCTTAGCAATAATAACTGTATATGACTGTATGGCCTACATAACTGCATTCTATTTCCTGCCCTGTGTGTGGAACTTTCCTGATGGGTGTTTATGTTTTCTATTTTATAAGGTGATTTGTTGTTGTTGTTGCTGTTTTGTTATTTCTTTTGTTTCTGTTTGATTTTGCTGTCTCAGGTCCTTTGTGGAATGAGGTAGTAAACAAATATGAGGTAGTCAATGGCCAGCCTTCCCTTATCTGGGCTTCTGGGAGCATGGACAGGCTTTCTACTTAACTAGGTGGGCACCCTCATGTTTGATATGTATGGCCAGAGAAGCCATTCCCTACCTGCCTTTGCCACCCCACCCCATCCCCCTGTCCCCTAGCCCGTGACTCACAATGGAACAAACAGTAGCCTGAGAAGATCTGTGTTGGGTCACACACTGACTTTGACACTGAGAAAGTTGTTCCATTTATCTAGAACTCTCTTTTTTCATCTGTAAAATGGAACGTGGCAAATTATATTTTTCATTCCATTTGCTCTTCTGTAATGTGGCCTTGCCACACGCCCACCAAGAGATGGAGTCTGTGAACTTGCCACTAGAATCTGGGCTTGGCGACTTGCTTCTAAGCAACAGTACACAACAATACACCTCATCTTTGTGTAACTTCAGAGGTGAGGTCATAAAAGGCTATGCAGAACCCACTCAATGATATGAGAAGCCAAGTCCCGTGTAGGGCCCATGGTAGTGGCTTGGGTCAATAGTCCCAGCAGAGCTGAGACTTCAAGTCTTTCTAACCCAGGCACCAGAGATGGAAGCAAGGAACCCTCCAGGTAATTCTAACATGGAACTTTTGAGTCTTCTGAGGTGAGGCCCTAGATCTCATGGAGCAGAGAGCTCAGCCATCCCTGTCATGCCCATCTGATTTCCTGATGCACAGAATCCATGAACGTTAACAATGGTGGTTGTTTTATGATACCAAATTTTCAGTTGTTTGTTTTCAAGCAATAGATAGCTGGAATATAGGATTTAAACCACAGCCTTCCCCTTACTAAGAGACTGGGGCTGGGGTTGGTGGTCAGACAAGCTCCTTCCCTCGCTCTCCCGATGTTGCTCTCGAATGACCTTCCCCTCAGTCATCCAGCAGAGTCTCTTCAGTCCTTGCCTTTCTCAACTACTGGGTAGCTCCTGTGTGGCTGCCCATTCCCTTCTAGAAACACTCCTTCTAGAGTCCTGTGACCAAGGCCTTCTGCTCTCTTCCTATCCCCTACAGGCTTTTCCCCAGACTCCTTTGCAAGCTCTTCCGCCTTCACTGAAGATGTGGGAGCTTCTCTGGGCTTTCTTCCTGGCTCCCTGTCCCTTCCACTTAGGCCCTCTTCTTGAGCCATTTCAGGCATCCCCACTGTCCCTGCGGCAGGTGCTGCAGCGCCCCACCCACACTCTCTGGACTGCGCTCAGAAGTGCCAAGAAGTTATGTCTCTAAGAACAGCCTTCAACGAAAGAAGACTAGGAGGTGGTAGACAAATACCCCAGCCTTCTTCCCGCTTCTGGAACAATTCTGAGGTGTGCTCCCCACCCTTCTTCTGAGACTTGCCAGCAGGACTGAGTCCCAGTTGCCCATAGCAGCAACCCACTCAGTAAAGCCCCTTCCCTGCCTCCCGACCTCCTCACTGCGCTGCCTGGGAACCCCTCCCAATGAATGACTTGCACCCAAACCCTGTCTCAGCATCTGTCTTTGGGAGCCTGGGTGAAGTCACCTCCACTGCTCCCAACATGTAGCCAGTACCCAGGCCTTACTTTGCAACCCAGGCTTCACCTCTTAGCTCCAGCCTGGGGACCCAGATGACTCATGGACAACTGTCCCTGGGTGTTCTACTGGTCCCTAATGCTGGCACATCCCAAACCAAACTCCTTAGGTTCTTACTCCTCCTTAGGGTTGGCTGCACCATCTGCCTAGAGGTCACCTCTATCCTCCCCTATCCCTCCTTCTACTCTGTCAATCAAGTTATTTTTCCTGGAGGATTGAGGGAGGAAAGGGGAAGGAGTGAAGAGGGGAAGATAAAGAAGGAAGAAAGGGAGAAAAGGAGAAAGGGAAGGAAGGTAGAAATAAAGTAAAGAAAGAAAAGAAAGGAAGAGCTGGGCGCGGTGACTCATGCCTATAATCTCAGTACTTTGAGAGACTGATCACTTGAGGTCAGGAGTTCGAGACCAGTCTGGCCAACATGGTGAAATCCTGTCTCTATCAAAAGATACAAAAATGAGCCAGGCATGGTTGCAGATGCCTGTAATCCCAGCTACTCAGGAGGCTGAGGCAGGAGAATCTCTTGAACCTGGGAGGCGGAGGTTGCAGTGAGCTGAGATTGTGCTACTGTACTTCAGCTAGGCAACAGAGCGAGACTTCATCACCAAAACAAAACAAAACAAAAGAAAGGAAGAAGAGTGGGAAGAAGGAAAGGAAGGAAGGAAGGAGGGAAGAAGGAAAGGAAGGAAGGAGGGAAGAAAGAAAGGAAGGAAGGAAAGAGGGAAGACAGCAGTGGGAAGGAGGGAAGGAGAAAATTTGGTTTCCCTGAAGTGTGTTTCTACCACATAAGGCTCCTGAAGTCTTAAGAGGACCTGGACTGGCATTCTCCGAGGAACCTGCGCCTCTTCTCCAAATGACCCAGGAACAGAGGGCCGTGCAGCTGGCAGCTGGGGCCCTGCTGGACTCCTGAGCTGCACCTCAGGCATTGTCACCAGTGTTGCTCACCTATCAGGGCCAACAGATGGCTCCAGATCACAGCAAATCCTGATGGGAGCCCAGCTCCCTCCCTGCTCTTCCCTTCATGCACACTTTGTACTGACACAGGCTCTTCCTTCTCTCAGACACCCATCCTACACACTGTATTCCCTAGGGGCAGACTCCCTGGCTCACTCCCCACCATTTCCAGCCCCTCCTGGTATCATGACATCTCATTCCTTCATTCATTCATTGTACTTGCTTCTAAATCGGATCTTATGATTAAGAGCAAGGCTCATCTCTGAGGCAGGGTAGCCTGGATTTGAATCCAAGCACTATTACTTCCGCTTTCTGTATCTCAGTTTACTCACCTGTAAAATAGGAATAATCATGGAATCTCTCTCACAGGGGATTAAGTGTCAGAATGTGTGGATTAAATGCTGGAATCCATGGAAAGAGTTCTTAGCATAGTGTCAGATCACTATAAACACTCCGTATATTTTATGGGCCAACATCATCACCATCCCCACCATCACCATCACCATCACCATCATCAACTTCACTATCACCATTGAAACTGCCCAGGATGAGCTCCTGCCTTGGAGGAAGAAAATGCCTATTAAATGGGCATATGCTTACCACCATCACCATCACCATCATCAGTCTCACCATCACCATCATCATCATCATCATCCCCACAATCACCATCATCAACCTCATCATCACCATCATCATCATCACCACCATCACCATCATCAACCTCATAATCACCATCAACCTCATTATCACCATCATCAACCTCACCACCACCATCATCACCATCACCATTATCATCCTCACCGTCACCATCATCACCATCATCCCCACCATTACCATCACCATCATCAACCTCACCATCATCATCACCATCAACAGTAGCAGCAGCTTTACTACTTATTAGCTTGGCTGCTATAGAGGGGCCACTTTTAAATGGTACTAAGAAATAATCGCAATTGTTCCAAATGTTAAATATTATCTCAACACTCTTCTCAGACTATTACTTGATTATACAGACAGCTGAACTGTGGGTGAGCTAGCTTAGTGAGTGAGCACATTTTCTGCATTATCTCATGAATCCTTACAGTGCCTTGGTAAAGAAAGTATTAATGTCCTCTTTTTTTTTTTTTTTTTTGAGACAGAGTTTCGCTCTTGTTGCCCAGGCTGGAGTGCAATGGTATGATCTTGGCTCACCACAACCTCTGCCTCCCGGGTTCAAGTGATTCTCCTGCCTCAGCCTCCCGAGTAGCTGGGATTACAGGCATGTGCCACCACGCCCGGCTAATTTTGCATTTTTAGTAGAGACAGGATTTCTCCATGTTGGTCAGGATGGTCTTGAACTCCTAACCTCAGGTAATCCACCCACCTCAGCCTCCCAAAGTGGGGATTACAGGCATGAGCCACCACGCCCAGCCTAATGTCCCCATTTTAAAGATGGTAAAATTGTGGTTCAAGAAGGTCAAGTCAGTTCCTCAAGGTTACACAGCTAGTTAAGCCCTGGAGCCAGGGACAAAAATTACCCCAAGACACTACCCTGAGACTTTGGCTGGGGATTGTCCTGCTCATTGGAACTGTCCCATCTAATCCCAACCAAGCCACTGGCTCCATTCTTGCCATGTGACTCTAAAACCCATTCTACAGTCCACTGTGTTATGCATTTTAACAAACATGCATTGATTTCTTGCTTTTTAAGCTTTTGACACAGTATCTTCAGATAGATGATCTCACATGATTGATGCCCCCCCACCTGTTTAGTGTCTTTAACAAGGAAACCAACGTCTTCCACCTAGAAGACCACACGAGCCTCCTCAGTGGTCTCCTTGCCCCTACTCTTGGCCCCTCCAGTCATTCCCACAGCCGACAGGGAAATTGTTCTAAAGCACAGATCTGGCCAGGTCACCCCCTTGCCTAAAACCTTCAATGACTTCCATTGCCCTCTGGAGAGAGCCAAAACTCATTGCTTTTTGAGACAGGCTTAGATGATTCTTAAAAACTGATAATTTGTTAATGGAAGACCAGCCGAATGAACGGCCTCGTCCCTTATCTGAAGTATCTGGGTTGTGGATTTAGGCTGTAGGCACGGTTGGAGGAGTGCTGGCTGACACCTGTCCCTTATATTAGTTCCAGCCTCAGGGCATGGGCTACTACCGGGGTTTGGCCAAAGCCCAGAAATGTAGCTTCATCAATGGCATTTGTTTTGAATGGGGAGCATCAAGGAAGGAACTTGGGGTGGGGTGGGGTGGAGGAAGGAGTCTACTGGGGTATGGGAAGAGAGGGAGGCAGAAAGAGAATGGCATTTTCTCAGCAGGGAGGAAGGCTGGGGAAAAGCAGAGGTGGCCCAAGCAGGCATGAGGGAACGTTTGCTGGGAGTGTGGGAAGTGATCATCTCTTGGTCTCTTGGTGGACTCTTCAGCAAAACATACACGACTGGCTTTTAGAGCTGGGGTTGTGGTTTCAAAGGGCTATAAGAAGTACCAAGGGGTCTGGAGTGACAGCAGAGTGTCCAGAGAAGGGGGAGGTGTGTGGTCACTGAGGGCCCTTCCCCTCTGTTCGCTGATGGGGCTCCAAGCCCCTCCTACCTGGCTGTTCAACTTGTTTCGAAGCGTAGACTCAATTTTTTTGCGGAAGAGTCGGATCAGCCACCTAGAGATGGACAAGTAGGGCGATAGATGAGGCTTTTCGGTTGTCCCGGGGCTGGATTCAGGAGGCTGCCTCATCTCAAAAGCTTTCTTCCCTCCTGGAAACAGGCCTTGGCACCCTCGCCCCTGAGCTCTTACTGCACACACCCCATCAGACGCCCAATTTAGTGACCTGTTCATGAGGCTATTTCCTGAATCCCTGCATGGCTGGGCCCCTGCCCCAGTCTCATTCCTCACCAGCCCCCTCCTTCATTGCACACCAGCCACACTGGCCTGCCATGTCCTCTCTCCTGTGTGTCCTCCCACCACCGTGCCTTTGCACATGCTGTTCCCGCTGCTTAAAACACCCCCGTCCCTAACACGTCCCTCACTAATGCCTACTTATCCTTTCATCTCAGTTCAAATGTCATTTTGCCAAGGAAGAATTGGCTTGCCCCCAGATGGGGTCAGAGCCTCCGGTTCTCTGTGTTCATAGAAGTTTGTACCTTTTTTTTCTTAATTCTTATCTCCTTTTGTAATTCTGTGTGAGCCACTCATTCATGCAATGCTTTGGTTAATGATTTTCTTCCCCACTGGGCTGAAAACTTTAAGAGAACAGGACTGTGTGGCTGAGTCTGGGGTGAAATAGACCTGCACTTGAACACTCATCAGCTGTAGCAACTTAAGCTATTGCCTCTCTCTCCATGCCTTGGTTTTCTCCCCAGAAAACGGGGTAATAATAGACCGATCTCACAGAGTCATGGTGTGGCTTGAATGAGATGAGTGTGCTCAAATCAGTGCTGGGCACAGTCAGCCTCTGACAAATATTAGCTCTTACTAAGTTTTCGTTGGTCACTCATTTCCTGACCACGTTGCACAAGCCTGGTGCAGCTCGGAGTCTCACTAGATATTTGTTGAATGGATGGATAGAGGAATGCCTGCAGATTTGTGATGACGATATAATTTAGTGTATATGTAAAGTGCTTAGTATGAGCCTGGGACATAGTAAGTGCTCAGTTAAGTCTGCTGAATGAATATGGAATAAACAAATGATGCCTTGAGAAAGAGAGTGTCTGCTTCATCTGTGGACCCCTGGCTCCCGTGCCATGCCTGAGGCCTCTGAGCAAGGCCTGGCATGCAGGTGGCACTCTGGGTGTGTTTTCGGAATACAGGGATGATTGGGAGAGTTCTTCTTTAGGTCCCTCCTCCCAGCCACAGCCCTGGGAGTCCATACCCTACTCTGCTCTTTGAGATGCGCACGTGGACACTGTTGATGTGGCTGCTGCAGCTGGGGCAGGTGACGGTGGGCTTGCCTGATGTGGAGTTACTGCCGAGCTTCAGATCAGCCGAAATGGACACGCCTTCTACGCTCAGGTCAAAATTGCCGCTTGTTTTTCTGGAGAAAAACAAAGAGGAACGTGGAACAAATCCTTTCTTCCCACTGCCATTCAAACTTTACCCCAGTGCTGGAGGGCGGGTTTTGTTATTATCCCCACTCCAGGCGAGGAGATGCAGTTCAGAGACAAGAGGCAGCTTGCCCAAGGTCACACAGCAGCTGAGTGGGACAGTCAGGATTCCAACTTGAACTCTGAACTCATGTCTGACTGGCAGAAACCTGCTCTTAACCACTGCCTCAGCTGCCGCCCCAGCTGTGTGGCCTTGGGCCTGTTTCTTACCCCTCTGAGCTTCCATTTCCTCCCTCAGACCCTGGTTCAGCAGTCAGACACCAGCGTGTGTGTCCCAGCTTTGCTACTAAAAAGCTGAGTGTTTGGGGCCAATGACTTTCATTAATTAATGCCCCCATTAATTCAGTAATGAGGTTAATAACTGCTCCCTCAGGGATGCAATGGGTTTTGGATAAGACAGTGGACATTCTTTTGTTTTGTGTGTGATCAGCAAGGGAAAAGATAGATGCAAAAGAGCCCAGGGAGAGAGTTAAGTGATCCTTATTGTGGGGAGGAGACACACCGAGCAGTTCTTGTAAGGGCGGCAGACTCATGCCCCTTTCATTCGCCAGGGCGGTTTCTCCTCCATTTTCCTCCCTAGATTCCCCACAAAGGAGACCTTCCTAAAGCGATGGTCACCCTGAACCACTATTGTTAGTGGGCAGGGTAGCTGTGGGGAGAGCCCAGGATTTAGATTCGGAGTTGTAGTTTGGGTTATTTGCCCCTATTTTTCACCCTCCCCTGCATTCATACCCTTGCCATTGCCTATCATGGCAGGGTTGAGGAGGGTGCTTTTGCTTGTCCTTGACTTTGGGCTTGGCCACGTGAAATGATTTGGCCAGTGTTACATAAGTTCCGAGCCTGGGCCTTAAGAGGACCTGTGTGTTCCTGCTTTCCCTTTTTGCACCTCTGCTATCACCAAGAGTATGCTCTGCATAACCCACTGGTCCAAGGAGGAGGAGACACAGGTGGAGCCAAGCCTCCTTTGCTAAGCCCAACCCAGGTCAGCTGAGCCCCAGCTGACACACAGATATATAAGTGATGACAGCTGATCATTGTTTTAAGCCACGGAGTTTGGGATAGTTTGTTACACAGCAATAGCTAACTGATAAACAGAAGCAATTGAAGGTTCCACTTAGCTTTCCACCGGAAGCCACATGCACCAACTCAGCCTTGCCAGTATCCTGCACTGAGATGTGGATAAATGCTCAGTTATTAACCAAGGGTTATGTAAAATCTTCTCATGTGTAGAATTTCCTGAGGAACCCTGTGGCGATAGGTGGTGACAGACAAGGCAAACGTTGGGCATTCCAGAGGCCCTGACTCTCTAATCCTGTCCAAATACCACCAAGAGCACACCCAACAAACCGCAAGTGCAGAAACGCACACGAAACGTTTTCGTGCCTTCCATTTCCCGCTGATCTTGATGTTGGCGTTGCTGATGGAGAACTTAAGGCCCACATTGGGCACCATGCTTATCTGGCAACTGGGAAGCTGGAATTCACGGATGTCCATGCTGCAAAGGAGAAATGTGGATTTCATATAATTTCATATAATCCTATGTGCCCACATGAGGACTTGGTTAATGGTTAATGCAGACTCATCCCCCACCACCTAGTCCTTCACTCCATCCATTCCAGGAGGAGCCCAAAGCTAAGACAGCAGCCTTGACAAATATGTAGGCAACTGGAGTGGCTTAGGTTTTGAAGTCAGAAAAAACTTGCATTTAAATCCTGCTCTTTAATATACTCTTGGGTTGCCCTGGGCATAATTACCATGAGCCTCAGTTTCCTCATCTGTAAAATGGGCACAATAATCTCTATTTTGCAGGGTGTGTGACAATCAATGAAGATAAAATAGGAGGCCCTTTAACTGGAAACTCTGTATAGGAGAGCTCTGTATAGCTCTGTCTTGTTTCACTATTGCAGCCCCAGAGCCTGCTGTGTCAGACATACAGTGGGTGCTCAAAATATCTGTGAATGAATGGGTGTACAAAACTTTGCAGAGGACTTTTATGAGTTTTCTGCCCAGTGCACAACCCCCTTCTTGTGATAACAGAACTACTAGATTATTTAGAGGAAGCCCCTCCCCACATCTGTTCCATGCCACTCCAAAGAAAGTTGCTCTCGTGTCCATCTTCAGGGGGTGGAGCTTGCAACTTAGGCTCGGCCAAGTAGTGTATTTCATTCCCCGGCCACAGTGATTGGCTCAGGGCTGTGTACATAACCTAAGGTGGGCCAGTCAGAGTGAGTCTTAGGGCTCTCCGTTCAGAGTGCTGAGCAGGAGATCTAGCGAGACTTACTGGTGACTGTCTTGCCTCTGGAGGGGACACACTGCCTGCCAATTAGGCCTGTCCAAGGAAGTGATGCTGAGAGGTGGCAAGAGAGGAAACAGGGCCCACTGGCATGTAAGCCTGCCTCG
Organism: Colobus angolensis palliatus; assembly: GCF_000951035.1. Classification (NCBI taxonomy): domain Eukaryota; kingdom Metazoa; phylum Chordata; class Mammalia; order Primates; family Cercopithecidae; genus Colobus; species Colobus angolensis. The sequence continues at coordinate 15,470,229 of NW_012121820.1, forward strand.
AGCTGAACCTGAAGCCAGACTCTTCCAGTGACTTTTCAGTCATGTGAGCCAATGCATTCTGCCTTAAGCCATTTTGGAAAAGATTTTCTGACCTTGAAACCTGGCACATTCTAATTGGTATGTGGCACAGAGTTTGGGGGTTCATGACATTTCCTGGGAGTTGTGGTTTTTGTGGCTTTCTCCACGCTCAGCTGGGAGGTTGCCTCTCCTTGGGATGATGTAAACACAGGCTTTGGGATATGAAACTCTGTGAGTTGAGGAGTTTGTGGCTCTGCGTTCTAGCTCTTGGTGGTCCCAGAACACTGCAAGTCCTACAAATCGAGGATTGAGCTCTGACAGGTCTCACCTGTAGAAGCTATAACGCCCCTTCCCAAGAAGCTTGACCTTAAAGCTTCCTGAGTAGTCAGGAATCTTGATCCTCTTCAGCTCCTTCTGCAGCGCGGCCGTCCCCTGCTGGCTGGCTGAAGGGAGAAGGCAGGGGTGACAGTCAGAGGCACAGCCTGGAGCAGGTGTGTGAGGGGCAGGGGCAGACTCTGGACCCTGGGCCCCTGTTCATAGCATGAACAGTGGCACTGGAAGGGTCAAAAACAGGGACCAGTTAAGGTTTCCTAGAAAAGGCCAAATAGTAAACTGACCCTTTATAGGAAACCAAACTGCCTCTGTCACAAATACTCAGCTCTGCCGTTACTGCACAAAACAGCCATAGACAATATCATGTTCTTCTGTGTGCCTGTATTCCAATAACACTTTATTTGTTGGCATTGAAATGAGAATTTCATATAGTTTTCACATGTTGTGAGATATTATTTTTCTTCTTTTGTTGTTGTTTTGAGACAGGGTCTCTCTGTGTCACCCAGGCTGGAGTGCGGAGGCATGATCACGGCTCACTGCAACCTTGACCTGCTGGACTCAAGTGATTCTCCCACCTCAGCCTCCCTAGCAGATGGGATCACAGGTGTTTGCCACCACACCAGGCTAACTTTAAAAAAATTTGTTTAACATTTTTGCAGAGATCTGGGGTTTCACCATGTTGCCCAGCTGGTTTCGAACTCCTGGGCTCAAGTGATCCTCTTGCCTCAGCCTCCCAAAGTGCTGGAGTTACAGGCATGAGCCACTATGCCTGGCCCTTTTGATTTTTCCCCATCATTTAAAGATATTAAGACCATTTTTGGCTTATAGGCCATGCAAAAACTGACGGCTGTAGTTTGCTGACCCCTGGTCTAAAATATCACCCCTGAAACACCCAGTTACACATCCTACTAGTATTTGTTGGATACTTAATTTGTTATTTGCTCTATGCTACACCCCCCCAGATCCCCCACCTCTCTGAGTTTTGGGCTGTCTCCCCAGGGCCTTTGCACATGCTATTCCTTCTCCTTAAGAAATTCTTCCCTCCCATATTCACCCAGTCAGCCTCTAGTCAGCTCATTCATCACTTCCTCTGGGAACCCTCCCTGGCCCAGTAGATCAGAGCAAGACCCTGTGCTATTCTCATGATGCCGTGGATGGCTCCTCCAGAGCCCCTGTTACCATTTGTAATCATGCATTTATCACATTACTCTGACTAATGTCTCTCCCCTATTACATGTAAGCCCCCTGAGGTCAGCAGCAATCTGTTTCATTTACTAATGGGTCCGCCACATTCCCATTGTGCCTGACACTTTGAAGGCGCTTAAGATTTGTTAGATGAGGCTGGGTGAGGTGGCTCACGCCTGTAATCCCAGCACTTTGGAAGGCCAAGGCAAGTGGATCACTTTAGGTCAAGAGTTCAAGAGTTCAAGAGTTCAGCCTGTTCAACATGGTGAAACCCCGTCTCTACTAAAAATACAAAAAGTTAGTTGGGTGTGATGGTGCGGGCCTGTAATCCCAGCTACTTGGGAGGTTGAGGCAGGAGAATCACTTGAACCCCGGAGGCGGAGGTTGCAGTGAGCTGAGATGGCGCCATTGCACTCCAGCCTGGGTGACAGGGCGAGACTCGGTCTCAAAACAAAACAAGAAAAGATTTATTAGATGAATAAATCATGTCCTAATGGCAGGAATTCTACCACCAGTTATGATGTGGCTAACAGCATCAAAGAACCAATTAAAAGGCAGACACATTACCTGAAAAGGAGTAAGTAGTAAGATGAAGGAGCCCAGACTTTGGGTTTTCTCGGAGCCAGTTAGGAAAAAATAATAGCAATGAAATGTATTGAGCTTTACTCTGTGCCAAGCGCTGTTCTAGGCTCTGTGCATGTATGAATTTGTACAATCCTAGGAAGTAGGTCCTGTCACTACCCTCATTTCACAGATAAGGAAGCTGAGGTTCAGAAAGCTGACGTGACTTGCTAGGGGCCACACAGCTGACAAGGGGCAGAATTTGAACCCAGGCCTTCTGGTCTCAGAGCCCATGCCCTAGAGAAGGCTTTCTGGGGGTTCAAAAGTAAACGACACATAACTGGTCACCGTGTGGAGGGAAAAAAATGTGCGGTGCCCAGGATCTGTAAGCTGACAGAGACCAGGCCTCGAAGGGTCTCCAATGCCATGCCAAAGGGTCGGGATAGCTTCTGAAGGCAGTAGGGAGCCACGGAGAATGTGAGCCAGGGGAGGACGTGAACAGATTTGCTGCATTTCAGAAAACTCACTCTGATTGGCACAAAGGGACTGGGTAGAAGGGGAAACTGAGGCTGCTATGACGGAGCGTGAAGACCACCGAACTTAAAGACCCTGACTGAGCCTCTGCTTCGACAGGCTTCAGGGCCATGCTCCTTCCTCCTAGCTCTTCTGTCTTGTGTGGCCTTCTGTCTGCAGCTCTAGGATTCAGAGACGTCCTGCTGGGCTAGGGTGGGAATTCAGGGATGGGATACCAGCTCCCCCTGAGTCCTGTCTATTTCCCGAGGGCACCCCAACTGGAGAGGCTGTGCCTTCCCCTTGGTCTGATTTCCCTGGGGCTGGGTATCACCCACTGCTCTGCAGGTCATCTCTCTGCCACCGAGAGGCAGCATCGAGCAACCCCACGCTGGGGCATCAGGCAAGACCAGAGCTCAAATCCAGGCTGCCCACTTCTCGCGTGTAAGTGTTGACAGCAGCAGTTTGTCTTACCCAGGCTGAAGTGAGGGTAAATGAGATTGTGTGTGTAAAGTTCCTAGCTCAATGCCTGGCACAGGTTAGAGCAGGTCAGCAGGGGCTGTTTCATGCCTTTCTCTCCTCTGCCTGGGCCTGGGTGAGTGGTCTGGAGGGACCCTCTTTGTGTCACCCAGCGGAGCACTGTGCACAGTATGGCCACCAGCCCCTGCACTGGGGAGAGCACAGGATGGGGAGGTCCTCCCACTCTCCCTCTGACTCTGCTCAGCCTCCTCAGCATCGAGAAGCAAATGGCAAGGCTGAGAATTGGCTTTGGAAAGAAGAGAAGGGCTTAAAAGTCCAAGGTGGAGGTTGCAAAGAGGGGAGGAGGGGACCATGAGGACCCCCAGGGGTCTGAGAACTGGACTTGGAGTCCTCCTAGACCAGTTCTCCAATCCCAGCTCTACCATCCCAGCCCTGTGATCTTAGGCAACTTGCTCTGCCTCAGTTTCTTCATATATAAAATGGGGGCAAGGGGACCTGCCCTGAGGAGCTATCAGTATGCCAGGTGATGCGTCTAAAGGGCTGCACACAGTAGATGCTCAATAATTGCTCCTCAGGGGTGGAGAGGAGGGAAGGGAGGCATCCAATTACCATAGTCCAGGCCCTTCCGGGAGATCCTGACCACGACGCCAGGGTTGGCGGCCGCTGTCACGGTGGTGCCCACGGCAATCAGCACCAGCAGGGGTGCCCATCTCGGCGCATCGTGAAGGCCCCTGGCCATGTCCTCTCTCATCCTCCAGAGCTGCCAAGACCTCAAGGCCTTGAGGTGGGACCACGGAGCTATAAAGGAGTCCACTGGGGAAATGCAAGTCCGTAGAATGCGGAAAGGAGGAAGGAACCTGGCGGAGTGGGAGAGAGGGAGGGCAACTGTGGTTTTCCTTTGTGGTTAGGGCCCCACAGGCAGGGAGAAGTGCAACCTGGGAGGCTCGCATGTGCATCTATGCATGCCTGTGTGTGCACGGGTGTGCATGTGTGTATGTGTGTGTGCAGATTGGTTCCCCTCCCTAAGCACCCCATCCCCCGTTCTGTGTCCCCACTCAAATCCCCCCTCCTACCGACTCCCTTGAAGCTGGGTGGCATAGACATAAGGATTCATATTTTTCTTTTTACTTTTGATTTCTTTTGTATTTTTGATAGTAAAACATTTAAGAAAACAGATGCTTTAGTGTTTTCTTGTCCTGAGAGGCAGTAGTGGTAATGATTAAATGCTCACATTTTAGAGTCTAGTATCTTGGCTGTGGTTTTACATCTTAGCCCTGTCTATTTCTCTAGTGGTCTGACCTCAGGCAAGCCCTTTAACCTCTCTGAACCTCAGTTTTCTCTTCTGTAGAAGAGAAATATATAGTACTGCTTCCTCTCTGGATTGTGGAGAAGGTCAAATGAGCTTAAAACCACGTAAAGCATTTAGCACAGTGCCCGTGCAAAATAAATATCCAAATACTTAATGTTAAGGTTACCCTAATTTCAAAAGTAATCCATGTTTATTGGCCAAAATTTGAGAAACAAACAAGAGAATACAAATTACATGTAACTCCCTCTTCCAGAGACAAGCCAAAGTGTGTTTTAGAGCATTTCTTTTCTCCCTCTTTTGTTGGTAAGCATAGGTAGAGGGTCCATGTTTGTTTGTTAATGAATATAGGATCACCTGGTCAGTTTGGTAAAGTTGCCTTTTTTCGATAAACAATATGTAGTGAATGTTCTTCTCCAGCATTAAATATTTCATTGCTTCCTCATCCCACAGCTTTCTTATCCAAGCTTCTGTTTTTGTACATTTTTACTCATTCCTTTGGCAGATGTAGGACCTGAGGCTTCACCAGGGGAAGGGTTCTTCCCACAGTCACTCAGCAAGCTGCTAGCAGAGCGAGGATCAAAACACAGCCCTCCAGATGCATCCCACACCAGCCCGAATCCCTCAGCGCCTTGGGAGTTGGGGGGATGTAGACACTCCCAACCGCCAACCCAGCTTTCTAGACAGGTCCCTGTCTGCTCAGCCCCTGCCCCTCCCTCTGCAGCAGCCTCAGGCTTTGGGTGGGCAGGAACCCCACCGGGCAGCCTGCTCTGTCTCCATGGTGATGAGAGGAGGGGCGGGGCTGCAGAGGGGGCAGACGGCTTCTCTCCCGCTGGGTCCTCATCAGCCCCCTGGTGCCCTGTCTCCCCGACTTTGGATTTTATGAAAGTCTAATGAAGTCCGCTGAGCCTGGAGGACGTGAGACCTTCTGAAGTTTTCTTTTTTTCTTAAAAGTTTTTTTCTTCCTCTCTTTGTTTGGTTCTAAAAGAGCCTCCCCTCCTGCTTCCATCTGCAGCAGCTAGAATTCTTCTGGCTTGCTTCAGAATGAAAGCAGTGGCCGTGTGTGAAGCACCCACTGTGTGCCAGATGCTTCACACGCATCATCTCCAAGCCAAAAAACAACCCTGAGAGAGGGATGATTCTTCCTCATTTTGTTTTAATATTATTATTATTATTGTAGAGATGGGGTCTCACTATGTGTCCTGACTGGTCTTGAACTCCTGGGCTCAAGTGATCCTCCTGGCTCAGCCTCTCAAAGTGTTGGGATTAAGGCCGAGCCACACTGTGCCTGACCTCGTTCCCATTTTGGAGACAAGGAAACTGAGATGCAGCGATCACATCACTGTCATGGTCATTCCTCCTTTCATGGAGAGAAGATTTTCCCTCACCTGAGGCAGGTGCCAGGTGGAGTTATGACTGTAGGCCCTCACCCCGGCTCTCCCTTTTTCCAAGTGATTTGAGCCCCAGACTCAGATGTCTGCATCTGTACCGGGAAGACTAGCAGCCAGAACACGTAGATTGATGACTGGTCACAAAAATTAGATTTTTGAAAAATTATCTTGCACATTTTTGAACACTTCCAGTTCTTAGTTGCTTGAAGTTCCTGGGTTCCCCAAGGCCCAGGTAGATGTGGTATCAGTGAGGGTGTCAGCTAGGAAACGAACATTAAGATGAAATCACAGGACAACAACCTCCATTGCTATAAAATTAGAATCTTAAAACCAGGTGACGGCTGGGGGTGGTGGTTCACACCTGTAATCTCAGCACTTTGGGAAGCCAAGGCAGGTGGATCACTTACTGCCACGAGTTCGAGACCAGCCTGACCAACATGGTGAAACCCTGTCTCTACTAAAAATACAAAAATTAGCCAGGCGTGGTGGTGTGCATCTGTAATCCCAGCTGTTCAGCGGGCCGAGGCACAAGAATCTCTCTCTTTTTTTTTTTTTAAATATGGAACGCTTCACAAATTTCTGTGTCATCCTTGCACAGGGGCCATGCTAATCTTCTCTGTATCGGTCCAGTTTTAGTATATATGCTGCCGAAGCGAGCACCACGAGAATCTCTTGAACCCAGGAGGCAGAGGTTGCAGTGAGTCAAGATCACGCCATTGCACTCAGGCCTGGGCGATAGAGCAAGACCCTGTGCTCCCCACCCCCCCACCACCACCAAAACAAAAACAAACAAACAAAAAAACCAGCTGGCAAGTTTCTGAACAAGCAACCCACTAGCTTCCCCGATGTCTCATGCCCAGCCAAATCTAGATGAGCCCATCAGTGACTTTCCACCGCCTCCTTGTCAGCACTGCTGCTGGCCATGGAGCTGCCCTACTGCTTTAGATCTGACCCCCATCCTGTATCAGGGAGTGTCTTCAACCCAAGTATCAGAAACCACCAACTCACATTGCTTCAACAATAAACAAATTTATTATCGCAGAGAGGAAGTCCAGAGGGAGGACAGGCTTGAGATTCTGATTGATTCAGCAACTGACAGACATCTATAGGATCATCTTTCCATCTCTCTGTTCTCCCATCCCCGTGTGTCAGATTTGCTGTTACACTGGCTTCTTTCATGGTTGCAAGATGGCTGCAGCAGCTCCAGCCATCTCATCTAAACAGACTTTCCCCCAAATATCCTTTTCCTCTTCCTCCTCCTCCTGCTTTTTGTTTTTTCTTTTCACTAAAATTATTATAAAATATTTCAAACCTATGGACAAGGATAGACCACCTGGGTTTATAAAACCTTAACATTCTGCCATATTTGCTTCCTAGAGTTCCTTTTAGTTTTAGGAATTTTGATACACCTATAGCTATGTGTTGTAACTGGGACGACAATCAGGATAGAGAAGAATCCTGTCATCCCCCAAAACTCTCTCCTGCTCTTTCAATTTGACGCAGCTTAAATCATAGGGAAAATATATTCTTCTCAGTAGAAATTCACAGATGGAGTGAATCAAGAGTTGGTCAATTCAAGGGCTGGATCGGTCTATTTTCCCACTCTTCTGTCCTTAGGCTTTTTCCAGAAGAAAGTGACTTTTTCCAGAAGAAAGTCGACTTCTGTCGACTTTTTCCAGAAGAAAGTGAATTGGGTTTAGAGCCAGGCAGACCTGGGTTCATAGTCGCAGCCAGTCTACCCTACTCTGTGAACCTGGCCAAGTTCCTCCACCTTTCTGAAACTGGAGTTCCTCATTTAAAGATGAGGAAACAGTGCTCCCCATGGAAGTTGTTCCTGAAGATGAAATGAGATAATAGGTGTGAATCGATTTACACAGAGAAGGTGCTCAGCAAATAATCATAAGTCAACCTTTATCACTAGCTGACTGGAAAGCCTCAGAGCCCCCAGGAAAACACGCCGGCGGCACTGGAAACTGAGCTCTTGGCCCTCTGGCCTCTGGGTTTGGACTGGACAGGTGCAAAGATAGAGGAATCTGTGGCTGACATTGCCTCTGTGAGCCTTCCACTCTGCCAGGGGCTGCGAGGAGAAGCAGCCATTGCCTGCCTTAGGTGAGCCCCTGAAGCACAGCAAGGCTGTTAAGAGGTGGTTTGGAACCTGACAAATCTGGGTCCAGATCCCAGCTCTGCCACTTCCTCACTCTGTGACTGTGAGCTTCCTGCTTAAACTTGCTGAACTTGTTTCCTCGTTTGTCCCCACACTCCATCCTCAGGCACAGGTCTTGCTCGGGTTTAACAAGAGGTCACCTCTGTGGTCACCTGAGGCCCTGTACTCTCCCTCCCCTCAGCTCTGATTCTCTAGCCCTTTCTCTCCCTCACCCACCAGGGTCCCCCCTTCCTCCATGTGTCTGGCTTCCAGGCTATGCTGCCAGCCATTCTTTGATCCTGAGTGGGGGTTGCAGGTGAAGGAGGAGCTTGTGGTAGATGCTGGAGGGTGAAGGGGAGGAGAGGAGCAGGCCCTCCTGGAGATCCAGCCTCAAGGTGCAGTATGGAAAAGACAATCAGGCCAGCATGGTAGGAAGCCTAGGTGGGCAGATCGTTTGAGTCCAGGAGTTCGAGACCAGCCTGGGCAACATGGCAAAACCCATCACTACAAAAAATACAAAAATTAGCCAGCAAGGTGGCCCACGCCTGTAGTCCCAGCTGCTTGGGAGGTTGAGATGGGAGGATCACTTGAGCCTGGGAGGCGGAGGTTGCAGTGAGCTGTGATCTGCACTCCAGCCTGGGTGACAGAGCAAGACTCTGTCTCAAAAACAAAAATGAAAGAAAGACAATCAAACATTGTATACATTTTGTATTACGGCATAAACACTTAAGAGGGTTTCTCTCCTGCTTTGTTATGCTAAAAAAAACACTGTCTCCTTCCCAGCTTCACTTCTCATAAACGGGCTCCTTTCAGTAACCTGGTCAGAAGGATATGAGCCTCCAAGGGGCACCAGGTGGGGGCTGATCTTCTTCATTATTATTAATACTAACATTCATTGTTATTATTACGGCAATCCCAGAGTGGGACACAAGATATACTCAATAGTGAATACATTGAAAGAAGAGTCAGAGCATAGTTCCAGACCCTAAGCGCTTGGAGACTACGGCCAAGCTCAGTCTGGCCTGGCAAACCCCCAAGGCTTCCAGTGGGAGGCGTCTGCCTCCGTGCCTGGGGGCTGATGGAAGGAGGGTGGTTTTTCAGATTAAAGGCCTGAGCCCTGAACAAAGGGCAGTTTCTGGGACCAGCTGAAGGCTGAGGGAAAGGAAAACAAGATGGAGCAGCTCTCCAGGGGTGGGTGGACGGGAGGGCGCCCCTCCGGCTTCTTTTGCGCAGGAAACTGGAGTGTTTCACCTGTGTCACAATGTTGGCTCTCGGGAGGCCTGGCCTTCTCCAGCCCGAAGGAGGATCATGGGAAGAAAAGCAATAGGGGCAGTTGGCTGTTGCCAAATATGCAACGGCCTCTGATAGTTGGGGCTGTTTCCCCTTGGCCACATTAGGAAATTAGCCAAGTCCCAACCGGCTGAGCCCTGAGAGAGCTGCTGGCGGCAGCTGGTAGAGAGCTGCTCGCTGCCTGGCCCTGCCTTATCCTGGGGAGAGCACGAGCTGGGAACATTGGCAGGCTGGGGTTAGGGGGAGGTTAGTGGGACCAGGGCCTGGGGTGGAGCCTTGGTTTTGCCTCTGCTTGGCTGTGTGAACCTGGACCAGTCTTTGCCCCTTTCTGGGTCCTAGGGTCCTCATTCATAAGAACAGCCACCATCTTTGAAGGGCTTAATCCATATCAGAAACCAAACCAAGCCCTTGGCTGACATTCTCTTTTAATCCTTATCTAACCCTGAAAGTAGGTATCATTGGCTCCATTTCACAGATGAAAAAATTGAGGCTCAGAGAAGTTGTGCAACTTGCCTAAGGCCACACAAGCAGAAAAACGGGAAAGAGATGTTGAAGACTTCAAAATGAGGGGAGGGGGCGCCTCCTGTTGCATTATGTGATGGAGGTGACTGTGGATTGTGGACTCTTGGAGAAGTATGAGGGGTATTTTGTAGGCAATGACAAAAAGCCAGTGACACTTAATGTGACCACATTTTTACCCACAGATTGGTGAGGCCCAGAAAAACAACCTCCAGGGACCTATCCTTTCAAGCTTCTGCACCATTGACTATGCCATTTCTTCTACCTAGAGACTTTCTGTCCATAACTGGAAAACTCCTATACATGCTTCAAGGCCCAGGTCAAATATCGCCTCCTACATGGAGCCTTCCAGGTTCTCTGGGCTCCCTTCAGAGTCTGTCTCCATAATTGCCACCCTGTGTAATTGTCATCTGTTTACCTGCCCATTTCTCCATCTCTCAGAAATGGAGAGCACGGGTTCTTAAGCCAGTTTGGCCTAGGTTCAATTCTGGCCTCTGTTGCTTTCAAGCTGTGTGACCTCGGGAAAGTCACTAACCACTCTGAGACTCTTTCCTTTTCTGTAAAACAGTATTAATGATATCTACCTTGTGTTGTTAATGTTAGATTAAACGAGCAAACGCACTGGAGTCCAAATGAGATGCTCAATTATGGTAGCCGTGTCTATTATAATTTGCGGTTGTTAAGACTCTAAAATTGCTTTCAATTTTTTATTTTGAAATAATACCAAACTTACAGAAGAGTTTCAAAAATAGTACAAAAATTCCTATATTTACCTCACACAGATTGTCCAAGTTACTAAAGTTTTACTAAACTTATCTTTACAGGTGTATCTATATATGAATATATATGTGTATAGATGTATATATGTAAATATTTTTTCAGAATTATTTGGGTGTAAATGCATGCATAATATTTTAGTTTGTATTTCCTAAAAACAAGGACACTTTCCTGCATAATCACAGCACAAACAGCGCATTTTTTTTTTTTTTTTTTTCTTTTTAGACAGAATCTTGCTCTGTCACCAGGCTGGAGTGTAGTGGTGCGATCTCAGCTCACTGCAATTTCTGTCTCCCGGGTTTAAGCAATTCTCCTGCCTCAGCCTCCCAAGTAGTTGGGATTACAGGCACGTGCCACCACGCCCAGCTACTTTTTGTATTTTTAGTAAAAACAGCGTTTCACCACGTTGGCCAGGATGGTCTCAATTTCTTGACCTTGTGATCTGCCTGCCTCAGCCTCCAAAGTGCTGGGATTACAGGTGTGAGCCACCATGCCTGGCCTATCACAGCACAAACATTAATACAGTATTCCCAGCTAATCCATAGACCCCATTCCCATTTCACCAGTGGTACCAATAATGATGTGAGTGGGTCTAGGTTCCAATCCAGGACCTCCTGTTGCAGTTTCTTCTCATGTCTCTTGGTCTCTTTTTTTTTCTTTTTTTTCAGATGGAGTTTCACTCTTACTGCCCAGGCTGGAGTACAGTGGTGTGATCTCGGCTCACTGCAACCTCCACCTCCTGAGTTCAAGCAATTCTCCTGCCTTAGCCTCCTGAGTAGCTGAGATTACAGGCATGTGCCACCACGCCTGGCTAATTTTTGTATTTTTTGGTAGAGACGGGGTTTCACCATGTTGGTCAGGCTGGTCTGGAACTCGTGACCTCATGATCTGCCTGCCTCTGCCTCCCAAAGTGTTGGGGTTACAGGCGTGAGCCACCGCGCCCAGCCTCTTGGTCTCTTTTAAGCTGGAACAGTTTCTCGGTGTTTTCATGACTTACATTTTTGGAAAGGCCAACCCAGCTGCTTTGCAGAATGTCTGTCAGTTTGGGTTTGGCTGTGTTTCCTCGGGACTGGACTCAGGTCATGCCCTTTGAGCAAGGAAACCACAGAAGGGATGCTGCGTTCTTCTCAGTGCCTCAGGTCATGTGACATTCACCGGTCCTGTTGCAGGGGATATTGACGTTGACTCTCCGATTAAGGTGGAGGTGTAATACATGAGGAGGGACCAGCAGGTGGGAGTCACTGGCCAGTGGGTGCCAGGATGGCCTCCCCAAGGACCTCACCTGAGTCATCCCGTCTGGTGTAGCAGGAAGGCACCCAGGGATCTCAGGGCAGTGTCTAGGTACCAACCAGCAGCAAGTGTGGCTGCAGCCATGGCTGTCCTTAGGCAGAGCCCTGGGCAGGCAAATGTTTGGAGTCTCCTCAAATCAGCATGTGAGGACCATTCTGGCAGCCCGATTTCACATGACTCGACCAAAGTAACATCGTGCTGGCCAGCAGGGATGATCAGCTCTCCAGGCACCCTCCTGAAACTGGGACCTGGCTCCAGGGCCCCAGGACACCTCATCGATGAGTTCCAGAGCTCTCAGCGCACCTGGCAGGTCCATCCTCAGGGTCCAGGGCTGGAAAGTGCTCCATAGAGAATAAATGAGGAATGAGACAGCAGATTGGGGCCTGACTCCGGGCCTGGGCTGCCCACGCCGATGACACTGCTATCCCTACCTAGCTGGTTCTAGGTGCCAGGTGGGACCTAGAAAGTTCTGAGGAAGGCACTCTAAGGTGTGGGACACCCTGAGGCATAGGGCCTGTGGGGTCCTGACCTGCCCTGGTGTAAGGGCTGCAGTGCTGGCTCGGCTCCACCAGTTCTCCAAACCCAGTTCCCTGTCACCTTCTCCATAAAGCCGGAACCTAGAAGCCCTCTTCAAGCCCTCCTTCTCTCTTTCTCTATTCTTTCTGTCCTCTTGACCACTCTGAAGTCCAGACCTTGATTCCTGCTGTCTGGCCTCCTGATGGCTGCTCCGGCCTTGTCTCAGGTGCTCAGGCTCCAAGCTGGTCACCTACACCTGCCGAAGAGATCTCTCTGAAGCTGACACCAGCACCGTCCCCGCTCTGCTTCACATCACCAAGGGGCAAGGCCCACTTCCCTAACAGGCTCACAGGGCCCTCCAGATCCCACCCCACGGGTCCTCGCACTGCCACATTGAAGTACAACCGCCCAGGAGCTTGTGACCGTGCCAATTTTCAAAAGCAAGCCCCACGCCCTGATCCTGAGTACAGGGTAGGCGACAAGGCTTGGGAAGCTCCCAGTTGATGCCACCCCTCAAGAAACACTAACTTAGAGAAATAACCTTGAACATGTGAACCTTTGTCGCACCTCCACGCCTTCGAAGATGCATTTCCCACCGTCTGGCGCGCAGCACTGCGTCCTCCAGGAAGCCTTCCCTGAACTCCCTCCCTCCCACGGCAGCTTGGGTTTATTCCACACAAAATGTACAGCTTTTGGCAAGCCAGGCCTGGACCATGGAGGCAGTTATTACTCTTTGTTGAGGGGATAAATGCTGACTGTGTGGCTCAGTTCAATCCCACTCCCACCCATTAGGAAGGGTTGCTACCTCAGCCACCCTCAGTTTCCTCATCTGTAAAATGGGATAGTAACACCTAACACCAGCCTTATAAGACTTGCCAGAGGAGTCAGTGTAATCAAATGTGTGCATGGCACTTAGTAGCCGGTCTGAGTGTCTGCAAAGGTTTGGGTTCCGTTTTCCTTCTCTCTTGAGACTCCAGTTCCTCCCACTAACTGGAGCCATGGGGGAGCCTCTCAGTGGCTCAGGTGACAGCATATATTCAGGCTGGGAAACTTAAGGGGCATTTTTTTTTTTGTCTGGGTCGCCCTCTGTTGCCCAGGCTGGAGTGCAGTGGTGCAGTCTTGGCTCACTGCAACCTCTGTCTCCCAGGTTCAAGCTATTCTACCACCTTAGCCTCCTGAGTAGGATTACAGGCACACACCACCACACCCGGCTAATTTTTTTTTTTTTTTTGGTAGAGATGGGATTTTACCATATTGGTTAGGCTGGTCTCAAACTTCTGACCTCAGGTGATCCGCCCACCTTGGCCTCCCAAAGTGCTGGGATTGCAGGTGCGAGCCATCGTGCCCAGCCTTGAGGGGCATCTTATAGGCCAGGAAACAGCAGGACTCACACCTCCTGTCAGCCAGGGCAGGAGCCTCCTGTGGAAGGGGAAGGAAGTGAGGCTCAACCTACTTTGCCTGTTGCTTCATCTTCTTGATTCTCAGAAACCTAGGCCTAGGTCTGTCACCATCAAACGGCCAGTGTCCCAGAGGAAGATGACTAAGCTAAATGGATGCCTGGTGGAAAACCCAGTAACTAGCTGCAGGGCAGGGCTCAGTGCAATCAAGGTGACCAGGTGTGCATTTCTGGACCAGTCCCTCTGCCTGCTAGATGTATGGGTGGGGTCAGGTAGGTAGCACCGAAGGCTAGAGGCTGTGAAGAGGCTGGTGGCACAGTCCAGGTGGGACACCATGCAGCCAGCAGGAACTGCCTCTCTGAGCTGGCATCTGTGATGGCATAGGAGGGGCATGGGGGAAGGGCAGGCCAGGTGGAGGGAACTGTTTAAGCAAAGGCACTGAGAGCCATGCTTTGGTCTTGTACTGGGTGGTGGGTGACACTCCAAGTTTTTCAAGTACAAAGGTCCTCCCATGATAGTAGTTAGATTTGCAAAACACTGAGAAAAAGCCGCTGAAAATTTAGCAACTCTTTTAAACACATTTGCATTTTTTAGTCCCCAGTTTACAGACATCTGAAATGGAGAGCCAGGGGCATGTTGGATGACATTTGATAAAGTTTGGCCAGAGGGACCTTGGAGCAGAAGGCCCCAAACTTGCCCTGCCAGTTCCCTGCCCCCTCTTCCCCACTCTACCTGGGGAAACAAAGTACTGATTCATTGGCAGCTGGGCCCGTGGCCTTTAAGCCACAGAGCCTCCTGCCCACTAGAAAACAAGGCTCAATCAATGTCCCAAAATCCAGCCAATCAGAGTGGCAATGCTGAATTCCTACAGGAGGGAGAAGGAACTAGGAAAGCGGAGAAGCAGGCAGAGGGGTGGAGGATGAGTGCTGGCCTACAGACAATGCTTCATGGGTCTGCGGGTTTGCAGACTCTTGGAAAGAATTCGGAGCCTGCACCACCTCCCCCATCACAAGTATCCACAGCCCAGAGGCCAGGGTTTCCATGTTAGACAACTGGATCTATGAAAGGATTCTGAGCAGAGGTGTCACACCGTAAGATGTGCTTTCATTATTATTGGATAAGAGTTACTGAGCACTTACTCTGTGCAAGGCACAATGCTAAGTGTGCATCTCAACTAATTTTAATAAGGTTCATTCTGCCTTCCAGGTGGAGACCTGGAAAATTTCCTGTGATTCCATAAATCAAATAATATCCTTTTGAGAAATTCGTTTTCTGCTTAAGTCAGTCATGATTTCTTTCTGTTGCTTGCAACTAGGAACCCTGGTTGATATAATGCCCGTGAGTTTCTGTGTAAACCCGGGGGATACACGAACATGCATGTGTGGCTTGAGTAACTGAGGTGACCATAGGTGGTAAGAGCCACAAAAGGCAGTATCCTGGGGTCTGTCCCCAAGTGCCTGATAGTCTGAAGGTGGAGGCTTTCTTCCTGAGGGAAAAGGGAGAATGAGCACTTACAAAACCCCACATGTCTCCATATGCAGCATCTCATTTAATCCTTTCCACCAAAGAAGAGACTAATACGTGCATTTTACAGATGAAGACACAGAGGGTCAAGGTGGTTGCTGACGTCTCACAGGTACTAAGAGGTGGATCTGAAGATAAGTCCACACCCTCGTCTCCTCCCATTGTACCCACTACCTGACCCATGGGACTCACAGATGTACCTTGAGGACTAATGGATGGGAGATGAGCCAGGGGAGGGTATACAAACAGGTGAGGCACTGTGCTAGCTTTGAGCACGGTGACTTTTAAGAGGAACCCTGGCTGGGCTGGTGAGCACCACTTCCAACCCCACCCCAGCTCGCCTCCCCAGCACATTACTGGATTCTGACATGGGCCTTCCATGGACTCAGCAAGAGATTCACCTATAGGGTGCCCCAGAGGGCCCTGCCGGCCACCAAGTGCCTACTGTGCACCTTGCCCTGTGCTGCAAGCTCCCCAAGGAGTGAATAGTCAGTCACTCCTCGTGCCCTGAACCTGCTGCCAATCCAACTGGGTACAAGGCAACCACTGTACAACGAAGGCACCCTTGATGAACTCCTACTGTTTGCCAGGCTAGGGCTGGTGCTTTCCACAGGTAATGGGACACAGTTGCTGATGACCGAACGTGCCCAGCCTCTGCTGGAGCCCTGCCTCCTGGAGAGCCTGGCTTGGCCAACTCAGATCCTTCCTCTCCACCGCCCTCCCAGGAAGGGCTGCAGGGTTTTCTTGGGTTCTGGGTGCAGAACAAGGAAGAAAGGGGCAGGTCAGAGGAAGACCAAGGGTCTGGGCTTTGCTCTGGGGAGACCTCTAGAATCTACATGTGGACAATGGGCATTTTTCATCTATTTTGTTTTCTGATTTATTCTAAGAGCCTAAAACAGCAGCTGGCACATAGCACGTGCCCAATAAACACTGTTGGCTGAATGAAGGAAGTCTGGAGCAGGGGGACCTCCAAAGACATGGCAGGGACTGTGCTGAGGAAGTGGACAGTTGAACTAAGGGAGTGTTAGGAAGTAGTTCTATAGACTGTGCCTATTTCCTTCAGGAAGCTCAGAAGCACAGGTGAAGTCCTTGAGTCATTTTAACATTATTTTTGGGCCGTCAGGACTACGATCCTGTGACACCCACTACGATCCTGTGACACCCACGTGCCCTGAGATGGGACCATAGGCTTACACATCAGGCTGCTGGGTTGCCACAACAATCCTCCTAAGCATTTACTGAGCGTGTAAATGGTACCAGGCGGGGCTCTAAGCTCTTTGCACATGTGTATATGCATGTATACACACACCACATCCCCACGAGGCAAGCACTGTCTTTATCCCCATGTTTGGAGGAGGACTCGAGGCACAGAGAAGTTGAATAGTTGGCCCGGGGTCACACAGTTAAGTGATTAATTGGGAGTCGATCTGGTGGGCACCAGAGGGCGCCCTCTAGGCCTTCCACTCATCCGCAGGAGTCCAGGCAGAGACAAGGGGCCAGTGAGTGGGAGCCACTGGTTCAGAGAGGGCCAGACTGCCTTGTGGCCTCTGGAGGGGGGCTTCTGAGTCTGAACTTCTGGCCCCTTCTTGCAGTCTCCCTCCTTGTCTGCCCAGGGAGGAAAAGTAAACATAGACAGGTTGTCAGCCAGGGTTCATCGGGAGGCTGCGGTTTTCCCAGCTGTGGAGTGGCCACCTCCTCCCAGCCTCCCTGAGCCAGCCATGGACGCCAGCGGGAACACATTGTGGGAAACGTCGTGGGAAAACAGCAAACCCAGGGAGCAAAAGAAAATAAAGACCAGCAGTGACGCCTCCACTCAGAGAGACCTGTGGACACCATTTGCGGTGTTTATCCAGCAGTTTTTTTCTTTCTACCGGTGTGTACATGTATACGTGCCTTTGGGTACACAGACTTGTGTATTACAGCATTATGCAACGTGGATATTCATTTGATGATACTGTGAAAGTTTTTCCATGTCATTAAACGTTCTTACATCAAGTATTTTTCTTTGGCTTTCACATTGTTGCTGTATTTTAATTTACAAAGGTATTACCTGCAGCACCTTTTATAGCTTGCGATTCTTTATTAAGGTGTAATTTACATATTGTAAAATTTATCCTTTCTAGTGGGTAGTTTCTAGTTAGTAAGTTTATGAGTTTTGACAAACCCATAATCATGTAATCATCACCATAATCAAGATACAGAACAGTTCCTTCACCCCCAAAACGTCCCCGTGCCCCTTTATAGTAAATCTCTCCCACCATCCCCGCCCCTGGCAAACACTGACGTTTTGTTTTCCTATAAGGGTGCCTCTTCCAGAATATCCATATAATAAATGGAATCATAGTGTATGTAGCCTTTTGGGTCTGGCTCCTTTCACTTAGCACAGTGCTCTGAAGTTTATCCATCAATAGTGTTTCTTTTTGTTGCTGAGTAATGTTCCATTGTGTGGATGAACCACAGCTTGTTTATCACGCACTGGTTGAAGGACATCTGGGTTGCCTCCAGTTTTGGGTGAATGGAGCTATGATGAATTTTCACATACTGGCTTTGGCGTCAACATAAATGTTCTTAGATTCTTAAGAAAATACCTAGGAATGGGTTGCTGGGTCCCATGGTATTAACCTAAGCATATGCAACATCATGTTTTTTTAACATGGAGAAAGTGAACTATGTTTTATTTATGATTGCCTGATACCACTATAAAAATTCATATAATATACTGGGATGCTAAGAAGACAAACTTTTTTTAAAGCCAGATAATACAGATAAACCGCTTGCAGTTTGGTATATATCCTCCCTCTTTTGTAATTTGTCTAAGAACATACCTCTAGATTACATAGTGAGGATTATACTGTATCTGGATGTGGTTCCATAGTCTGTGCTTTTCAATTTTTCTTTCCATGTCACCACCTTAAAATCTACCATGTCTTTTTAGATTACTGCATAGTGTTCCATTGTATAGATGTAAGAAAATTTATTTAAACAATTTCTTTTGTTGCATATGCAATGAAATTATTTGCTAATTTTTGGCTCTTATAAACCACATCTTTGAGATAATTTTTTTTTTTTTTTTTGCATTTACAGTTATTTCTTCAGGATAGGCACTTAGACATAGACTTGCTGGGCCAAAGTGTTGCCTCTACCATTTTATTTTGCTTGGCTTTTTCCTTAACATTTTTTTCTCATGCATATATGAAAAGGTGATAAACAACACAGCCTGCATCACAAATCCAGGAGAAAAGGATGGTCTTCCCAGGAAATGGTGCCAGAATAACTCGCTATTCATATGGAAGAAAATGAAAATGATTCCTTATGTCATCCCACGCATTAAAAATCCATTCCAGATGGATTAAGGATTTAAATATAAATGGTAAAACTTTACAACTTTATAATAAAATATAGGAGAGCATCTTTATGAAAAGATTCTTTAATGAAACTTAGAAAAACATGAGATTAAAAAGTTTAACCCATAAAGAAAATAGTTGACAAATTTGACTACATTGAAATTTAGAGGACCCTGTCATGAAAAGACCCCATTCAGAGAATGAAAAGACGAGTCACAATTTGCAAGATTTGCATCACATGTGACTAACCGAAGAGCAGTATCCATAATATAGAAAAACGCCTATGAACAATAAGAAAAAGATTAATAAATAACACAATAGAAATTGGGCAACAAAAGAACAGGAATTTCACAAAAGAAGCATAAATGATTTAAAAACATGAAAAAATGCTCAATCTCATTATCAATCAAAGAAGTGCAGATTAAGACTCACTGAGATATCATTACATATCCACTGGATTGGCAAAAATTTTAAAGTCAGGCTAGGCATGGTGGCTCACACTTGTAATCCCAGCACTTTGGGAGGATGACTTGGGTCCAGGAGTTTGAGACCAGCCTGGGCAACATAGGGAGGCCCCATGTCTATATAAATAAACAAACAAATAAAGCCAGACAGCACCAAAGGCAAATGAGGGTCTGGAGGGAGCTGGTGAACATGTAAACTTCCATTTTTAAATTTTTATTCTTAATTTTATTTTTGCATGATAGTTACATCATGTTAAGCAAGTAAACTTTGGAAAACAGGTTTCCATCTTCAGTAAAAGTGTAGAGGCTGTGCTGTAATTTGACCATGCATGTCTATGCACTCCCATTCCCAGGGATGCCCAGAAGAAGCCTTGCATCTGGATGTCAGTCACAGATACGGAGATACTCAAAGAAGCATTGTGCACCTGGAGAGAAATCAGATAGCCATTAACAATCGAACATAGAAACATTGGCTGGGTGCAGTGGCTCACGCCTGTAATCCCAGCACTTTGGGAAGCCGGGGCAGGCAGATCATTTGAAGTCAGGAGTTCAAGACCAGCCTGGCCAACATGATGAAATCCCGTCTCTACTAAAAATACAAAAATTAGCTGGGTTTGGTGGTTCACACCTGTAATCCCAGCTACTCAGGAGGCTGAGGCAGGAACATCGCATGAACCCAGGAGACGGAGGTTGCAGTGAGCTGAGATTGCACCACTGCACTCCAGCCTAGGCCACAGAGCAAGACTCTGTCTCAAAAAAGAAAATAGAAACATTGTAACATGAAGATGATCATATACTATACAGCAGCCCTGCTTATCTGTGGTTCCACTTTCTGTGGTTTCAGTTATCCGCGGTCAACCTCGGTCTGAAAATAAATGAAAAGTTCCAGAAATAAACAATTCATAAGTTTTAAATTGTGCACCGTTCTGAGAGCGCGATGTTTAGTCTGCTTTGCCTTGCCTTGCCTTTCCCCTGGAAACTCCAATAAAGCCTCGACCTGGTGCTTCTACCTCCTCACCCAAGGGTGTACACTCTACAGGGTGCACAGGAAGCATGACGCAGGCATCTGCACGGCTTCCTGGTGCTGCCCCCGTGGCCCTCTGTGGCATTGTGTGACGCTTTGTCTTGGAATTGGAAGTAATGTATTCTTCTTTCTCTCTCTGTCATCAGTCACCCCCATATATTAACATTCCTGCTTCAATCACTGAGGCAGGGGGGTTTGATCAGGAAGGAGCATGCCGAGTGTCAGGGGTAACAGTAATATTATATTTCTTAAATGTATTGGTGAGTTCAAGGGTATTTATTGTTATTCTTCAGACTGTATATATGTGCCTTTGTCTCCACGGCATGTTCCACAATAAAAACGAAAAAAATCCATAATTACTTTCATTTCCTACGAAAGTAACACGTCATTGTACCAATGTTGATGTCTTAGTTTTGATAAATGTGCTATGGTGTTGTAAGATGTTAACGTGAGGGGAACCGGAGAAAAGGTATGCTGGAATTTTTCATACTGTCTTTGCAACTCTTCTGTAAATCTAAAATTATTTCGAGATAAAAAGTTGCTACAAAGCAATGCAGAAGCTGAAGCATGCAGAGCCTTGGAGGTCACTTTAACGTGTCTGGGTTTTGTTCTCTGAGCAGTCGGGGGTCCCTGGAGGGTTTTCAAAAGGTGGGCAGGACCCGATGGGTGTGATAACATAAAATGCAACTTCTGAAGAATTTCAAATATTGTCATAGATGTGGAGGCGGAACTTCCCTGCGGCCAGATGGAGATTGCTTTGACCACAGGCCTGTGCACCCCCGGGGTGAGGCCATGGCCCCTGCGAGGCGGGGACACGTGGAGGGGAGCCAGAGAGAACACAGCATCCATTGATCAGCAGGACAGCTGTGGGGAGGGACAGACCCACAGGCCGTAGGAGGGGCCCTGGGAGAGATGGGAAGGAAACGGAAGGACAGAAGCTGCCAGGATGGGTTGGGGATTGGGAGGGAGGTCTGGGGGCTGAGAGAGGGCTGGGAGCCCCCACTTCCTGCAAGCTTCCTGTGTCCCTCAGCCAAACCCTGAGCCTTCTCCCTCCTCAGGGCCCTTGCAGCCTGGCACCTCCTCACTCAGCAGATCTCCTACCCCACACCATGAACACACACCTGCCTCTCCTCCCTCTCTCTCTTCCTCTCCGCACCCAGAAGAGGCCCGGCCCTCCACCTGCGGCCTTGCCCTCCTTTTCTGATTTTTGTTTTTGTCTTTTCAGCTTACAAGATTTTTCATCATAAAATCAGATAAGACTCCCTCTTGATCCCAGGTTTCCCTCCAGCCACCACCCCGGACTCCCTGCTCAGCCAAAGCTCCTCAAAGCTGCACATGTCTCCTGGTGAGTCTCCACCCTCTGTCCGCTTCTTCTGCTCCCCACCCCACTTTCTACCTACAGGCCACCCCTCCTTTTGCCCATCATGGACCTCCCCCGGGCTGCCTTCTCCCTCTCCATCTCCCCGGGCTCCTCAGGTATTATAGACCCCTTTGCTTATCATCTCCCTCACTCAGGTTATGAGTTAAATTGTGTCCCCCCTCTGAAAATTCCTATGTTGAATTCCCAACCCCCTCAATATCACAGAATGTGACCTTATTTGAAGAAATGGTCTTTACAAAGGAACCCACATTAAAATAAGGTCATTAGGGTAGGGCCTAATCCAATAGACTGGTGTCCTTATAAAAAGGGGAAATGTGGGCACTTGTACATATGGCAAGGATGCCACTTGAACGTGAAGACGGCTGTCCGCAAGTTAAGAAGCCAGCCTGCAACAGGCCCACCCCTCACAGCCCTCAACATAACCGGCCCAGTTGACACCTTGATTTCAAACTTCTAGCCCCCAGAATGGTGAGACAATACACTTCTCTTGCTTATGTGACTCCATCAGTGGCATTTTGTTATGGCAGCCCTAGGAAAAGAACCCAGCCCATGAGGGTGGCGAAGCTCTGTTCCCCTCACCATTTCCAGTGCCAAGAACAAAGCTTGGCGCACAGTAGGAGCTTCACAAATATTTGTGGTTTGGATATATGAAAAAACTTCTTTCCAAACTCCGGGGACACTCCTTTTGATTATCTGATAATTATTTTTAAAATATATATTTATTAGAAGAGGAGAAAAATGTGAGATTCAAAAAGTTCATGAAAAGTACATCCTTCCAGAGATGTTCTATGAAAGTATAAGCACATAGATTTTGTATTAGTCCATTCTTGCACTGCTATAAAGTAATACCTGAGACTGCATAATTTATAAAGAAGAGACATTTGGCTCACGATTCCACAGGGTGGACAGGAAGCAGGATGCTGGCATCTGCTTGGCTTCTGGGGAGGCCTCAGGAAACTTACAATCGTGGTGCAAGGTGAACGGGAAGCCAGCACTTCCCGCGGCTGGAGCAGGAGGAAGAGAGAGAGCAGGGAGGTGCCACACCCTTAACCAGATCTTGTGAGAACTCACTCATTATACAGTACCAGAGGGGATGGTGTTAAATCATTCATGAAAACTCTGCCCCTATGATCCGATCACCTCCCATGAGGCCCCACCTCCAACCCTGGAGATTACAACTCGACATGAGATTTGGTGGCGACACAGATCCAAACCATATCAGCTATCGTGTGTTATGTAATTGGGGAGCCTTTAAAAAGCTTCCACAAATCTTTGTGAATGAAACATACTGCTGAGAACTTCATGTTTACACTTTCTTTGTCTTGGGGATGCCAGCCTCAGATGGTTCCCAGGAACCCCTGTCTTCATGAATATCCCCTCCCACACTGGATAGGGCTGACTGCACTAAGACATTATGGAAACAGTGACAGTGTGTGACTTCTGAGGTTAGGTCATGAGACACAGTGGCCCATGGTGCTCCCTCTGGGATCACTCACTCTGGGGGAGGCCAGTCACCATGCTGTGAGGACACTCAGGCAGCCCTGGGAAGAGGTCTGCAGGATGAGGAACTGAGGCCTCCTGCCAACACCAGCACCAGCTCATCAGCCATGTGAGTGAGCCATCTTGGAAGCAGATCCATCAGCCCCGGTTGAGCCTTCAGATGACTGTAGCCCTGGCCAGCAGCACTGTGACTGCAACCTCATGAGAGGCTCTGAGCCAGAGCCACTCAGCTAAGCCATTCCTGAATTCCTGGACCACAGAAACTGTTCGTTGCCACTTTAAGCCCCTAGGCTGGGGAGTCATTTGGTACCTAGCAGTAGGGAAAAAATACAACCTTTCTTTTAATTTAATTGTGTTTTGTGAGACAGGGTCTTTTTCTGTCACCCAGGCTGGAATGCAGTGGTGTGATCTCCGTGCACTGCATCCTCGACCTCCCAGGCTCAGGTGATCTTCCCACCTCAGACTTCCTAGTAGCTGGGACTATAGGCATGCACCACCATGCCTGGCTAATTTTTGTAGTTTTTATAGAGATGGGGTTTCATCATGTTACCCAGGCTGTTCTTGAACTCTTGGGCTTAAGTGATCTGCCTACCTTGGCCTCCCAAAGTACTGGGATTACAGGCATGAACCATTGCACCTGGCCTCTTTTAATTTTTATTTTTAGAGATGGGGGGATCTTGTTTCATCACCCAGTCTGGAATGCAGTGGTGCAATCTTGGCTCACTGCAGCCTCCACCTCCCAGGCCCAGGTGGTCTTCCCTCCTCAGCCTCCTGAGTAGCCGGGGCTACAGGCATGTGCCACCACACCTATTAAATTTTTGTATTTTTTGTAGAGATGGGGTTTTGTCACGTCACCCAGGCTGGTGTCGAACGCCTGGGCTCGTGATCTGCCTGCTTTGGCCTCCCAAAGTGTTGGGATTACAGGTATGAGCCACCGTGCCTGGTCCTCTTAAACTTTTACTTTTAGAGATGGGGTCTCATTCTGTCACTCAGGCTGGAGTGTAGTGGTACAATCATAGCTTACTGTAACCTCAAACCCCTGGGTTCAAGCGATCCTCCCACCTCAGCCTCCCGAGTAACTGGGACTACAGACACATGCCAACCTTGCAGATAGATCCACATTAGTCTGTTAAGAGAGGTGTCATTCTGTTTACTGTCTGCCAACATTCCAGGAACATATTTTCATCCTTGATTTAGTAGGTCTGGGGAAAACCTTAACATTGCCTGTCTCTTTCCCATTGAATCATCCTTTGAAACTCTCTCCTCATTCTCCCTGGGGCCTAGACAACTCCCTGGTTCCCTTGTGAGCTTCAATTCCACCCTTTAAACCCTGGGGGTTTCCTGGGTTCTGAGGTTCTGTCCTGGGCCTCCTTATCTCCCAGTTCAATAGTCACAAACCACGGCAAATGACGAGTGGGTCAGGCACTACTCCCAACCCCCCATCATGATGACAACTCCTCAACCTCCTTTCTGGCTCAGATCTCTCTGGAGCCCCAGATCGTCATCCCCAAGACAGGGATGTCCCATAGGAGCCTCAGGTTCAGGCGTTCAAAACTAAATGTGTCTTTTCCCCAGCCCTGCTCATCCCTGTTTTTGCCTCTGTCTAAGAGATGGGCCTACCTTCCTCCCATGGCCTGCCATCATCCTGACCAACCCAGCAACAGCAACCAACCTAGCCCTATGGGTTTGCCTCCTTGATAGTTAATTCAGCACTCCTATTTCTCCTCCTCAGCGCCCCATGCCCTCCATCCACCATCCAGGCCACCATCACTTCCAGCCCGGACCACATAACAGATGCCTCACTGGCCCTCCTGCTGCCACCTGGTCCATTCTCCACATGGAAGTCAGAGGAACTTCAAAATCTAACCTAGGGCGTGCCCCCTCATCTCTACTTAAACCTTTTGCTGACACAGGGGCCAAGGGAGAGCCTTCTCCTTGGCCCCCTAAAGGTTCTCTGAAAAATCACCTCTCAAAAGGCACATTAACTAGAGAAAAGGTACACAAATTTATTTAACATGTGTTCACGGGAGTCTTTGGAATGAAGACCCAAAGATACAGAGGAAATTGTTCATTTTTTTGCTTACGTTCAATGAAGTATAAACAGCCATGTAGAAATACGACTTGACAAAAAGGGTCTGATCTAAAGCTGATAGACTGAGTGGGAAAACCCAGCACGGCCTGCCTGTCTAGATTCTTCTTGGTCTCTCTGAGCAGTACTCCTTCCTTCTGGGGATGGGGCAGGACCTTTTCTGGAATGAGGGTCTTATGATCTACAGTCGAAGGAAAGATCATTTCTTTATGGCCAATTTTTAATACAGAAAGTTGGAGGGGAAGTTAGAGTAGTATTTTTAGGTTTTATGACTAGCTCTGGGGAGAAGAGGTTCTGGTTTCTACAGCCCATGTTGTGGAAGAACGATTCTAGTTTCTATGGCTAGCCTTCAGGAATAGGACTGAGAGCTAGGAGGGCAGGAGGGAGTCAGAGAAGAAACTCGCTTCTGAGGCCTTCATTTCTGTTTTCTAAGTCTGATATGGTTTGGCTGTGTTCCCACCCAAAATCTCATTTTGAATTATAATCCCCATAATCCCCAAGTGTCAAAGGTGGGACCGGGTGGAGGTTTCCCCCATACTGTTCTCATGACAGTGAGTGAGTCT
The DNA here is from genome assembly GCF_000951035.1 of Colobus angolensis palliatus. NCBI lineage: Eukaryota > Metazoa > Chordata > Mammalia > Primates > Cercopithecidae > Colobus > Colobus angolensis. Next base: position 15,495,834 of record NW_012121820.1, read on the forward strand.
CACGAGAGCTGATGGTTTTATAAGCGGCTCTTCCCCCTTTGCTTGGCACTCATTCCATCCTGCCACCCTGTGAAGAAAGTGCCTGCTTCTCTTTTGCCCTCCACCATGATTGTAAGTTTCCTGAGGCCTCCCCAGCAATGTGGAACTGTGAGCCAATTAAATCTCATTCCTTTATAAATTACCCAGTCTTAGATATTTCTTCACAGCAGTGTGAGAACAGACTAATACAGTAAATTGGTACCAGGAGTGGGGCGCTGCTGTAAAGATGCTAAAAAATGTGAAATTGACTTTGGAACTGGGTAATGGGCAGAGGCTGGAAAAGTTTGAAGGGCTCAGAAGAAGACAGGAAGATATGAGAAAGTTTGGAACTACCTAGAGACTTGTTGAGTGACTTTGACCAAAATGCTGATAGTGATATGGACAATGAAGTCCAGGCTGAGGTGGTCTCAGATGGAGATGAGGAACTTTTTGGGAACTGGAGTAAAGGTCACTCTTGCTATGCTTTAGCAAAGATACTGGTGGCTTTTGCCCCTGCCCTAGAGATCTGTGGAACTTTCAACTTCAAAGAGATGATTTAGGGTATCTGACAGAAGAAATTTCTAAGTGGCAAAGCATTCAAAAGGAAGTAGAGAATAAAAGTTTGGAAAATTTGCAGGCTGAGGAGGCAATAGAAAAAGAAAAGCCCATTTTCTGGGGAGAAATTTAAGCCTGCTGTGGAAATTTGCTTAAGTAACCTGGAGCCAAATGTTAATCACCAAGACAAAGGGGAAAATGTCACCAGGGCATGTCAGAGACCTTCATGGCAACCACTCCCATGACAGGTCCTGAGGTCTAGGTGGGGGAACAGTTCTGTGGGCTGGGCCCAGGCTCCCCCCTGCTCTGTGAAGCCTTGAGACATGGTGTTCTGTGTCCCAGCTGCTTCAGTTCCAGTCGTGGCTAAAAGAGCCCAAGGTACCACTCACGTCATTGCTTCAGAGGGTGAAAACCCCAGGCTTTGGTGGCTTCCACTTAGTGTTCAGCCTGTGGGTGCACAGAAGTCAAGAATTGAGGTTTGGGAGGCTGTGCCTAGATTTCAGAGCATGTATGGAAATCCCTGGATGTCCAGGCAGAAGTCTGTGGCAGGGGTGGAACCCTCATGGAGAGCCTCTGCTAGGACAGTGTGGAAGGGAAATGTGGAGTTGGAGCCCCCACATAGAGTTCCCACCGGGGCACTGCCTACTGGAGCTGTGAGAAGAGGACCACTGTCTTCCAGATCCCAGAATGGTAGATCCACTGACAGCTTGCACCATGCACCTGGAAAAGCCACAGGCACTCAATGCCAGCCAACTAAAGCAGCTGAGAGGGGGGCTATACCCTCCAAAGTCACAGGGGCAGAGCTTCCCAAGGCTTTGGAAGCCCACTCCTTGCATCAGTGTGACCTAGATGTGAGACATGGAGTCAAAAGAGATCATTTTGGTTTACTTAAAGTTTACATGGTAAACTTAAAGGTTTAATGACTACCCTATTGGATTTCAGACTTGTATGGGACCTGTAGCCCCTTTGTTTTGGTCAATTTCTCCCATTTGGAATGGGTGTATTTACCCAATGCCTGGATCCCCATTGTATCTAGGAAGTAACTAACTTGGTTTCGATTTTACAGGCTCATAGGCAGAAGGGACTTGCTTTGTCTCAGATGAGACTTTGGACTTGGACTTTTGGGTTATTGCTGGAATGAATTAAGACTTTGGGGGACTGTTGGAAAGGCATGATTGTGTTTTGAAATGTGAGGATATAAAATTTGGAAGGGGCCAGGGGCAGAATGATATGGTTCGGCTGTGTCCCCACCCAAAATCTCATCTTGAATTATAATCCCCATAATCCCCACATGTCAAGAGCAGGACCAGGTGGAGGTAATTGGATCATGCGGGCAGTTTCCCCCATGCTGTTCTCATGATAGTGAGTGTGTCTCATGATATCTGATGGTTTTATAAGGGGCCCTTCCCCCATCACTTGGTACTCACTTCATCCTGTCACCCTGTAAAGAAGGTGCCTGCTTCTGCTTTGCCTTCTGCCATGTTTGTAAGTTTCCTGAATCCTCACCAGCAATGTACAACTGTGAGTTAATTAAACCTCTTTCTTGAATAAATTACCAGTCTCAGGTCCTTTCTTTCTTTCCCTCTCTTTCTTTCTTTCTTTCTTTCTCTCCTCTTTTTTTTTTTTTTTTTTTGTGACAGAGTCTCACTCTATCACCAGGCTGGAGTGCAGTGGTATGATCTTGGCTCACTGTAACCTCCTTCTCCCAGGTTCAAGCGATTCTTCTGCCTCAACCTCTTAAGTAGCTGGGATTACAGGCCTGTGACATGATGCCTGGCTAATTTTTGTATTTTTAGTAGAGATGGGGTTTTGCCATGTTGGCCAGGCTGGTCTTGAACTCCTGACCTCAAGTGATCTGCCTGCCTTGGCCTCCCGAAGTGCTGGGATTACAGGAGTGAGTCACCGCACCCAGCTGGGGATTTTTTTTATAGCAGTGTGAGAATGGACTAACAAAGCCCCAATGCTGGCTTCTTACACTTTACAAAAAGAAGAGGAAAGATAATTCTTAGCATGTCATGTAAGGTCCTTTTCTGAACTGGCCTCTGCCAACCTGTCTCCGGCCTCACCTTGCTCAGGCCTTAGGACCTTTGTGCTCACTGTTCCCTCCTCCTTGAGCGTACCTTACCCAGATGCTTTGCCACTCACTGCCCTGTCTCCTTCAGGTCTCCACTAAGGATATGTTCATCAAGAGGCTTTTTCTGGCTACATGTCATGAAATAGGAGCCCCTTACTCCACGTTATTTCCCCCCTCAGCACTTACCTCCTCATGAATATTATGCCTTGGTTTGCTTATTGGTTTGGTTTTTTTCTCCTCTTTCCCTTAGAATGGAAGAGCCATGAGGGCAGGGGCTTTGCGTACATTTGCTCATGGTGCCTAAACCCAGTGCCTGAATAGGGCCCTGCATACAGTAAACACTCAGCAGGTGCGATAAACTTCTTGCCTCTTCCTGCCACACAAATCTGGGCTCCTGCAACACTGAACTGCTTTTTGCTGCCGTCCCACACCACTCTTACCTCCAAGTCTCTGCCCACGCTGATCCTCCTGCCTGGAGGGGCCTTCCTCCTTTGTTTTTCAAATTTTCATTTAATTAAAAAAAAATTTGTATATATATTTTCCAGAGATGGGGTCTCACTCTGTTGCCAGGCTGAAGTGCAGTGGCACAGTCATAGCTAACTGGAGCCTCAACCACCTAGACTCAAGCCATCCTCCCACCTCAGCCTTCCAAGTAGCTAGGTGCACACCACCATGCCCAGCTAATTTTGTATTTTCTGTAGAGATGAGATCTTGCTCCTCTGGTCTCAAACAAACAAGTTCAACCAACTCCTTGCTCAGGCTGGTTTCAAACTTCTGGCCTCCCAAACAACCTTCAGCCTCAGCCTCCCAAAGTATTGAGATTATAGGCATGAGCCGTAGTGCCTGGTCATTTGCATATTCTATGGCTCCTTTAGGATTCTACTTGTGTTGTCACCTCCCCTAGGCATCCCTCCCTGACTATTTCCCCTCTGCCTGGTCAAGTACCCTTCCTGGGCTCCTGCAGTATCTCAGACATCTCAATTGCAGTACTCATCATTGCACTTTTGAAGGATGTTTGTTGTTTACATGCTTGCTTGTTGTGAGCATCCTGTGAGCAAACTCCCGCCCTGGTAAACCCTTGGCAAAGGGCCTGAAGTAGTCAATGCTGAGTGAATTTTTTATGAATGAATGAATGGAGTTAGCTTGGGTTTGGCCATAGGTCTTATTTAGTGACCCTGAACAATCTCTGTCCCTCTCTGGGCCCCAGTTTTTCTCAATCTGTATAGTCAAGCTGGGTCTAACTAACCATCTGTGTTTATTAACACTGCAATTCTGTTCTCCTAGCCCCTGGGGTTCTAATCCTATTGGGGGAGGCAGATGTCTGCCTGGATTGCATCCCCATGGGTCATTCTGATGTGGCAACAGCTGGATCCATGAAGACCTGTTCCCACCCTGCAGACCTCAGACTCTGCTTTATAAGAAGCCAGGTGAAAGGAGCACATGTGGGCTCCTGGAGGACAGTCTTGGAGGACTCCCTGGGATGGGGGAACTCAGGCAGGAGAAAAAGTGACCGCCTCCAGCTTATCCCTTTCCCTATCAGGGCTGCGGACTGAAAGGGGGAAGAAAAACAAGCACAGCTGCACAGGACAATTTAGCTCTTTCACCGTGAGTTAAGTTCCCAGCCGCCTATTGGGTGAGGCCGCAGCATGACCCCGGCCCCCTCCGTGGCGCCACTGCCATAGCATCTGCCCAGTTTTTTTCATACTGTAAGGAAGAGGCCTGGGGTGTCCTTGGGTGGCCCCAGAGTTCTGAAGTGGGGCCATAGAGGGAAAGGGGCCGTCCCCGTGGGAAAGGAGGGAGAGGAAGCTAGAATGTTGGGGAGGGAGATATCTCAGGGCTGAGAATCCAGGGATGGGAGGAAGCTGAGCTAAGCTGTGGCTGTTTGGGATGTGTGTGGCTTGTGGAGCCCCTCTACTGTTTTTTTTGTTTTGTTTTGTTTTTTGCAGCTGGACCACTCTAAGAGGATGTGGGCAAATTGCACAAGCCCTCAGGGTCCCCCTTACCTTCTCTGTGAAACAGGTGCGGCAACTCTGATGATGCTGTGAAGAGGCCAGTCAGGTGTTTGCCACTCCCAGCATGCTGTGTGGCCCTGGAGAAGACAGTTACACTCTCTCTGAGGACATCTTTGCAAGGCAGGTGGGGGCAGAATAGAGATGCCTAAGGCAGCCTGTATCTGAAGCGCCCCATCCTTACACAGCATATCAAGACTGTGTAGTATTAACACAATTTATTACTGTTGATGTTGGCCTTGATCACCTGGCCGAGGTCGTATTTGTCAGATTTCTCCACGGTAAAGTTACTTCTCCTCTTTCCCATGCTGTAACTTTTGGAAGGAAGTCACTATGTGCAGTCCACACTTTAGGAGTGGAAGTTGTTTATTTATGCTCTATCGCCTTGGGGGTGAAGTATCTACATAAACTATTTGGAATTCTTCTGCATGGGAAATTTGCCTAATCTCTCCCACTTACAGTCATGTGCCGCATAACAACACTTTCGTCAACAACGATGGTGGTCCCGTAAGCCTAGACCTTCCAGTAGGACGAGATGTGGAGGTGACAGGCAGTGATATTGATGATCCTGATCCAGTGCAGGCCTAGGCTAATACGTGTGTTTGCTTTTTTTTTTTTTTTGAGATGGAGTTTTGCTCTTGTTGCCCAGGCTGGAGTGCAGTGGTACAATCTTGGCTCATTGCAACCTTCACCTCCTGGGTTCAAGCAACTTCTCTGCCTCAGTCTCCCAAATAGCTGGGATTACAGGCATATGTCACCATACCCAGCTAGTTTTTGTATTTTTAGTAGAGATGGGGTTTCCCCATGTTGGCCAGGTTGGTCTCGAACTCCCGACCTCCGGTGATCCACCAGCCTTGGCCTCCCAAAGTCCTGGGATTACAGGTGTGAGCCACCACACCCGGCCCATGTTTGCAGTTTAGTTATTTTTATTTTTTGTTTTAATTTTTAGCAACAAGTTCTCACTCTGTGGCCCAGTCTGGAGGGCAGTGGAGGGATCCTAGCTCACTGCAGTCTTCACTTCCTGGGTTGAAGCTATCCTCCTGTATCAGCCTCCCGAGTAGCTGAGACTACAGGCATGCATCACCATGCCCGGCTAATTTTTCTTTTAATAGATAAGTCTTGCTATGTTGCCCAGGCTTGCCTTGAACTCCTGGCCTCAAACTATCCTCCTGCCCTCAAACTATCCTCCTGCCTCTGCCTTCCAAAGTGCTGGGATTATAGGCACGAGCCACTGCATCTGGCCTTCCATTTTAGTTTTTCACAAAAAAAGTTTAAAAATTAAAACAAATTTAAAAATAGAAAAAAGCTTATGGAATAAAGATATAAATCTTTCTATATAAATATATATAATTATATATAAAGCTTATATATATAAATCTTTCTTTAAATCTTTTTTGTACACTTGCTTAATGTGTTTGTGTTTTAAGGTGTCATTACAAGAGTCAAAAGTTTTAAAAATTAAAAAGTTTAGAAAGTAAAAAATTACAGCTAAGGTTAATTTATTATTGAAGAAAGAAAAATACTTTTAGGGCCGGGCGCGGTGGCTCACTCCTGTAATCCCAGCACTTTGGGAGGCCAAGGTGGGTGGATCATCTGAGGTCAGGAGTTCAAGACCAGCCTGGCCAACATGGTGACTCTCCGCCTCTACTAAAAATACAAAAATTAGCCAGGCTTGGTGGCTGGCATTTGTAATTCCAGCTACTCGGGAGGTTGAGGCAGGAGAATCTCTTGAACCCGGGAGGCAGAGGTTGCAGTTGAGCCAAGATTGTGCCACTGCACTCCAGCATGGGTGACAAAAGCAAAACTCTGTCTCAAAAAAAAAAAAAGAAAGAAAAAGAAAAATATTTTTATAAAAATACACCAGTGGCTGTAGTGGGTGCACTAAACTGACTGCCAGGCAGGGAAAGCACATGGAACCACCTGGAACTCT
>NW_012121820.1:15502469-15517783 GCF_000951035.1 Colobus angolensis palliatus
AACCCGGGAGGCAGAGGTTGCAGTTGAGCCAAGATTGTGCCACTGCACTCCAGCATGGGTGACAAAAGCAAAACTCTGTCTCAAAAAAAAAAAAAAGAAAGAAAAAGAAAAATATTTTTATAAATTCCATGTAGTCTAAATGTACAACGTTTATAAAGTTTACGGTAGGGTACAGTAATGTACTAGGCCTTCAAATTCACTCACAACTCACTCACTGACTCGCCCAGAGCAACTTCCAGTCTTGCAAGCTTCATTCATGGTAAGTGTATTTTTACGGTTCCTTTTGTATGTTTAGATACACAAATACTTACCGTTATGTTACAACTGCCTACAGTATTCAGTACAATAACACAGTGTACAGGTTTGTAGCCTAGAAGTAGTAGGCTATACCATATAGCCTAGATGTGTAGCTGGCTATACCACCTAGGTTTGTGTAAGTACACTGACGTTCACACTATGACGAAACTGCCTAACAGTGCATTTATCAGAACATATCCCCGTAACAATGCATTTATCGGAACGTATCCCTGTCAATAAGGGACATGTGACTGTTTATTTATGCCCTTATTTATTTATATCAGCGTATGCTTTATTTTCTTGTTCAAGTTGTTCCATCCAGCTTTGGTCATTAGAAGCTCTTTCAGTTGTTTTCTGTGTCCCTTTCACATCCTTCCATCATTGTGGATTTCTCTGATGTTTTAGGCATTTTCTTACCTTCTGTCATTGTACGATGCTCCAGGCTCATCTTGTACATTGTACATTTTCTAACCCAGTCCTTGCTTGAATCAGCCATTTCTCTCTAAATGTCTCTCTCTCTCTTTCTCTCTCTAAGACAGATCTCGCTCTGTTGCCCAGGCTGGAGTGTAGTGGTGTGATCTCAGCTCACTGCAACCTCTGCCTCCCAGGCTCAAGCCATCCTCCCATGTCATCTTCCTGAGCAGCTGGGACTACAGGCACCTGCCACCATGCCCAGCTGATTTTTTTATTTTTTGTAGAGACAGGGTTTCGTCATGTTGATCAGGCTGGCCTCAACTCCTGGGCTCAAGCAATCCACCTGCCTCAGACTCCTAATGTGTTGGGATTATAGGCATAAGTCACCATGTCCAGCCTGAATCAGCCATTTCTCCAGGGATCCCTGTTTTCTTTTACTGGAGAATGTAATCAGACACCAAAATCTGGATGTTAAGTGTGCTTATTACTACCACAATATCGATGCTTCTAAGTACTCTTAGCTGATAGAACAAGGAAATATATGTATATACGAACTTTTGTATATACACATACCTATAAACATTTCTGTATGCAACTATCAACTTACCTGTCTGCATTGGGAGGCTAATGTCTCCAACTCAAATCCATTGCCACATGGATCATTCCAGCCCCTTGCTTGTTGGTAATCTCTTACTCCAACGGTGAGAAACCTCATCACTCTTCTCTTGAGAATCAAATTGTCTGGACTTTGGCTAGTGGGAGCCCCTTTAAGTTGGCTCCTTTAGACTTGGCCTCATCATTCATTGAGTGTTTCCTTGCATTTTGACATGAGATGCTTCAGGTTCACCGTGCACTTTCCCTGCCCAATCCTGGAATCAGCCATTTCTCTAAGGACACTAGTTCTGTTTAGTGGGGAAGGCATTTAGGAGACAAGATCTGGACCCTGAGCGTGCTAATTGCTATAGATATGTTGCATTTCCCTGGTCTGTTCATATCAATGTCTCCAATGAACACTCATAGCCATAGCCACAGATCCTTCCTCCACTCCACGTTTTTTACTTCCTTTCCCCATAGTGAGAACGCTGAGTCCCAAAACATCAGCACGTTTACTCATTTCTTCCATCATACAACACAGAGATAGTAGTTTTAGAATTATAACACTAAATACCTAGACACCTGTGGTTAAACTTATTTATTTTCTTTGTGTGGCTATATTATTATTTGACATTCAGTTAAGCTCATCTCTTTTCTTTGTTTACAAGTTTACAGTTTACATTTTTATCTTTTTATTTAATTTTATTTTTGAGAATGTAAAATATTTGCATAGTTAAAAAGTCAAAAATCCTGTACAAATATATTCAGAGGAATCTCACTCCCGTCTCTTTCTTCTCCATTGATATTCCCAGTAACTCCTTAAGAGTAACCATTTGCAATAAGTTTCTGATTTATCCTTCCTGGGTTTCTTTTACATAATTATTTAAATATGTATGTAAATACATAAATGTTTCTTTTTTATTTTCTTAAAGGTTTGCTTAGTATAGGTAGTCCTTTATTTTGCTTTTATCTTATTTTGTTGTTTAACAATATATGCTGGAAATCACTCCCTGTATGTTTATAGAGATCTTCCTTCTTGCCTTCACAGCTGCATAACATTCTCTCATGTGGTACCATAGTTTATTCATCCAGTTTTCTACAGATGGGCATTAGGGTATTTTCAACATTTTGTATTATAAATAATTCCTCAATAAATAACCTTGCATATACATTTTTCATATTTGTGGAATTACATCTTTAGGATAAATCCTAGAAGTAAATATCCTGGGTCAAAGAGTAAATACATATGCTGTTTTGGTCTATATTACAAATTCCTTCCTAGGTTTATTGCCAACAGGCATTACTGACAATTTATAAGAGTAGCTATTTGCTCAAAGCCTCACCAGCAGGTATTGTCAAGCTTTTGAAATTTTGTCAATGTGATTGATGAAAAATGGCATTTCAGTGCAGTTTTGATTTACTTAAAAAATTCTCGTATGTGCCAGGCCCATTGTACATATGTTTCCCGAGGACATGTGTTAGGTCATTTCAAACAACTCCAATACACTGGATCTTAGGGCTGACCTAATCCTATGGATGTTTGGTGGCTGTGGCTCTCCACCATGCCTTTGGGGCCAGGAGGGTCTCCACAGAGGGTCCCAGCTTCTCAATACCCTCCTCTGGTTCTGCAGGCTACTGACCCTGCCCTGAGTCCCCCACCAGCTGAGAAACTGCTTCCTCCACACAAAGAAGACTCTGAGTGAGGAGGATGACTTGGCTTCTGAAAAATGCTGAAGTCTTGACCTCCTTCACAATTCCGAGGGCCAGCTGGGGCCAAGGAATGATGGAGCCAGGACCTCAGGGTAGGAAGGACTAGTATGGACTGCTGCTTGAGGAAGCTGGATTTGAAGACACAGGGCAGCCTGTCTCCCCAGGATGAGTGGTCTAGCCTCTGATGACCTCTTGGCTTCAAAACTCACTAACTCTCTCTTCCTCTGGCTGCCTGAATAACCTCCTTAAAGCTTAGAGATGACCAGGGATTACAAACCTCTTCTGGCTCTCCAGGCTCTGACCCTCACTTTTCCAGTGGGACTTCCCCCGTTACCTAGTGCACTCTGTGTAAATCCATCCAGTCATCCAACTATCCAGTCATCCACCCATATTAGTTATCTATTGATGCATAACATAACAAATTATTTCACAACTCAGCATCTGAGACAACAATAAACATTTATTGTTTCACACAGTTTCTGTGGATCAGGTGTTTGGAAGCAGCCTCAGTGGGTGGTTGTAACTCAGGGTCTCTCATGAGGATGCAGTCAAGCTGTCAGCTGGGGCTGCGATCATCTAAGGCCAGACAGGGCTGGAGAAGCCGTTTCCGAGGTGACTCACTCACATGGTTGGCAAGTTGGTGCCGGCCATTGGCAAGACGCCTCAGTTCCTCGCAAGCTGGGTGTTTCCACAGGGCTGTTTGAGTATCCTAACAACATGGCAGCTGGCTTTCCCCATAGCAAGCAATCCAAGAAACAGCCAGGCAGAAGCCACAGTGTCTTTTGTGACCTAGTCTCTGAAAATCACAAGTTATTACTTCTACATTTGGCTGTTTACGGGGGAGTCTCTGAGTTCAGTCCACACTGAAGGGGGCTCCGGAGTGTTAAGAAATTTGGGGACATATTTTAAAATCATCACACCATCTATCCACTTAGCCAACAAAGATTTATTGGGCACCTGCTGTGTGCCTGGCCCTGTGAATAGCTCACAGTCCAGAACCTTGAGGAGTATAACATCTAGGTAGGAGTGCAAATTCAAATGTCCACAGGGTTCAGGAAGTAGTATGAATGAGTGAACTGAGCCAGGTGGGGACTCTGGTGAGCTGGATAGCATGTGCCTAGATAAAGGCAGAGGCTGCTGCCCAGTTCCGGAGTGTCTGTGAAGCCTCCCAGCTTTTAGATGTTGACAATTAATTCCATTTTCATGGTTTTTTCTTTGCTTTTTTTTTTTTTTACCTTCTCTTTGCCTGATTTGGCCTATCCACTGGCAGTTTGCAAGCTCTGATGCAGCCACACCAAATTTCTCAATGTTCCCACAAACATTGATTCATTCAATAAACATTTGCATGCACTGGACCCCTTTCACACATTACAGAAATAACTTGCAATCACCCCCTGCACACGCTGTTTCTTTGGCTTGGAACGTCTTCTTATTTTTCTCCCCACGATGAACTTCTATTTCTCCTTCAAAACCTAGGTGTACATGTCCCTTCCTCTGGAAAACCTTGTCTGACCCAATCTCTAGGGGTTCTATTGGTTCCCTCCTCTAGGTTCCTACCATATTTGTGTCCACAGTTCCATCAGTGCACCCCTGCCTCACTCACCAGAAGGTGGGCTCCTGGGGGTTGAATAAAAAGACAGGGTGGAGAAGATTGCCTCTGGCCACCTGGCAGGGCTTCCCAAGGGAGGCGCTCCTGGAAGGAGGAACAGGACTTGCAGAACAGGGGTCCCCTGGTGGGGGAAAGAGGAGAGCAAAACCAGAGGCAGGAAAGCATGGGTGGGACCTGAAGCTGGCAGGGTCCCGGCTCCTTCCTCCACAGAGCTCACCCAGCCACCAAGGTTCTTGGCTGCCTCCCCAGATGATGAGGGGCGAGGCCTGCAGGCCCCCACAGAGAAGCCCAAAGTAATCAGGGGAAGGGAGACTGCTGGAACAAGAAACCCAAATCCTGAATGAGTCATCGATGGAGTCTGTCCTACAATAACAAGAAAGGGCTGGACTGGGAGGGAAAGAGAAACTCCAGAGGTGCAGGACTTCTCCAGAGGCTCCGGGATGTGCTGGGGGAGCTGCACAGCCCTCGGTGCCCCCCTGCCTTGGAGTCTGCAGCCCCAAGTCCCCCCAGAGCCCTGACTTTTGGCTTCCACCACCCTTGGAGCCCAACTTTTCTCCAGCCCCTCATGTCAGCCCCCTTGCTAGTGGGTCTCCCTGCAGCCCCTGCCCCTCCCATAGTCTCCTCCACCCAGCACTGGAGGAACCTTTTGAAGGGAGGTGGGGGCAAGAAAAACCTAATCTGATCACATTACTCCCTCCTGAATTCCTTCCCATGGGTTTTCATGACTGTAAGGAGAAAATTCAAACTCTCTGGTATACAGAGCCTTGCCCATGCCTCCCACCTCCTCTTGTGTCCCTGTCCCATCACTCTCTGGCTTTTTTCTGCCTCCAACATGCTGTCCTGCTACAGGCCTTTTGCATGTGCTGTTCCCTCTGACTGTAATGCTTTTCTCTGACTTCTTTTTGTTTGTTTGTTTTGAGACAGAGTCTCGCTCTGTCGCCAGGCTGGAGTGCAGTGGCGTGATCTCGGCTCACTGCAACCTCCGACTCTCTGGTTCAAGCGATTTTCCTGCCTCAGCTTCCCGAGTAGCTGGGATTACAGGCATGCGCCACCACACCCAGCTAATTTTTGTATTTTTACTAAAGACAGGGTTTCATCATGTTGGCCAGGATGGTCTCTATCTCCTGACCTTGTGATCTGCCTGCCTCGGCCTCCCAAAGTGCTGGAATTGCAGGCGTGAGCCACTGAGTCCAACCTTCCCTGACTTCTTATGTTTTCTCTTTGAATCTCAGCTTAAGCCCTCTGGGCCACCCTCCTGGACCTCCACTGGGTTCCACTGATTTGTGCTTTTTTTTTCCCTTTAAGACCTTACTACCATTTGTATGAGGCATTCATTATTAACATCTGACTGTCTTCTAGACTGTGAGCTACATGAAGGCAGGGGCTGTCTGTCATGTTCACCCTGATACGGCCAGCATCCAGCACGCTGTCTCTGGCACAGACTGGACACTCAATAAATGCATCTCGTGACCTCCATCCCTAGGGAGATGTGACATATGCATGTGTTGTTGCCTCACAGCAGACAGGGGCAAGAGGCAAAGCAGAGGTTATGGGTTCCATTTTACAGGTTAGAAAACTGAGGTTCTGAGAATTCGGGCAAACCCCCAAGATGTCTCAAGGAGTTAGTGGGCACAGAGGGACCTGAATTCCAAGGTCTCTGCTTATATATCACAGGTTTCTCCATCAGGAGGCCATTTTAGGGGCAGATGAAGTATAACAGATTGTTGTCCTGGCTGGACAGTGTGACAATGTGAGTCATGCCTCCCTACGTGAAGCTCCCTGGCATAAATCAGGATGGTTAAACAAGGTAAGTTTTCAGTCTTTTTTAGGAGCTCTAAGAGGTTTTATTCCCATAGGTCATTTCCATCTCATCCTTCCCACCAAGACTGTGGGCACCCTAGGAAAGGGTGAGACAGTGTCTGAGGTCCCTAATGTACCCACAGGTCACTCTCCAAAGCCCGTCCTAGGACCTGATCAGGAAACATTTAAACATCAGATTTTCCCCTGTGAAAAGAGGAGGTCATTGAGAGAAGAAGCTGTCTTTTTTTGTCTTTTTCCTCCTCAGTGTTTCTGAAGTGGGTAATGATCACCAAAGGTTTTGTTGTTTACCTTGTGTTCCCATCCCCCTCCTTCTGTTTGTTTTGGAGAGCTTCTCCTCTCTCCATGCAGCCCTGGTAGAGCCATCATCATGTGCTTCCACCCAAGGGTGGGCATAGAATCTATTCCAGCCAATCAGAATATTTTCATTACCTTGGTCACAGTGATTGGTTCAAGAATTGACATGTGACCCAAGCAAAGCCAATCAGGGTCTTCCCGATTACTATTTTGATGATGTCTCTATATTAGGATTGCCAGCTTGAGACCTTATAGGCCTGGAGGCCAACTTCTCTAGTCATAGGGAAGAAGCTATTAGAATGATGACAGAGCTCCTGCACCACTTCTCTGTTATAAGGCGCTTAAAGTCCCTTTTTACTTTGAGATTGAGTTGAGCTTCTATCATTTGCAATCAAGAGTCCTTGGCCAGGCACAGTGGCTCATGCCTGTCATCCCAGCACTTTGAGACCAAGGTGAGTGGATCACCTGAGGTCAGGTCGAGCCCAGCCTGGCCAACACGGTGAAACCCCGTCTCTACTAAAAATACAAAAATTAGCTGGGCGTGGTGGTGGGTACCTGTAATCCCAGCTACTCGGGAGGCTGAGGCAGGAGAATCACTTGAACCTGGGAGGCAGAGGTTGCAGTGAGCCGAGACCACACCATTGCACTCTAGCTTGGGCAACAAGAGCAAAAACTCTGTCTCAAAAATAAAAATAAAAGTCCTTGATGGGGAAGGCCAATTTCATGCTGAGGGAGGTGCCCTTCAGCCTCCCTGTCCTGGGTCATTCTTTGCCCCTAGCACTCACAATAATCTCTGTGCCACCCCTATTCTCCCCATTAGAGAAGATGAGGATCACTCCTTTCCAGCCCAGTCTTCTGCAGCTCACAGCTAATGTCACCTGTGTCCTCTGAGAAACAGAGGCCAAAGACAGAGTTAAGAATGCCAAGAGATGCATGGGGGTAATGCCTGCAAAGGATAATGGGGAGAGGGAGCAGGAGAAAAAATGGGAGACTTTGGATGTTGATGCAGGTCTATGAAAGAAGACGGGGAAGGAAGAAGGATTGGGTAGAAAGAGCTTCAGACTGTGGTGCATCTCTTAGACAGTCTTGGACAGCCCAACAGAGGACTCTGGCACAAAGATTATTCATACAGAAATCCTATATTAGGCAGAAATAATGAACCCTCATTCACAGTGTGCTTAGCTGCAAGCTGCCCAGGAAGCAGGTGGCCTCAGCTCAAAACCTGAAGCAGATCCTGAAGATATCTGCAGCTCACACAATCTATCTTGAAGGGAGATCTCAGTGGACTCTATGGTTGATACGCTCTCTTAGTGCGTATACATTATCATAAGGGCCTATGGCAAAATGCAAACCCAAGCCTTCTGTCTCTGGAGCCTTCTGCCTCTGGAGCCCATTTCCTTACACACTGTGAACTTCAGATGGTGAATAAGCATCGTCTTCATGTCAAAAATGTATTGATTGGTAGCAGCTGCCTGCACTTCCTGTTGAGGAGGACTCTGGGGCAGTTTCTAGGTTTAGCAGAAATTTCCAATATGGATTAGTCATGTCTGTCATGGGTATGGGAGGGGTGAGTATATGCACACATGCCAAGTATTTAGCATCCTCATAGTAGGAGCAAATAAATTTTTATTAAACGATTGAATGAATGCATTCTGAATCCCGCGACATCCTGCTTAAATTAGGCAACTCCCTTCCCCCAAGTAAGCCTGTCCCCTGGTGAGGTGTCCTGGCACTTGGGCCTGGGAATCTCAAAACCACAGGCAGAGCTTCCATTTGCTGAGAACCTGTTATATGCCAAGCATTGTGTTAAACGCTTTCAGTGCATTCTTTCACTGGATTCTTACAAGAGCCTTACAAGGAGAGACTATATAATCACCATTTTATGCTGAGGAAACTGTGGCCCCATGCAGAGAGCTGCACAGTGAACCAGTAGCAGAGCCCATTTCCACAGTCCTTCCCCATTTTCTCACTCCACCATATATGTAAGACCAGTGATGGATTTTGTTATTTCTCAAAATTTAGTGTGGCAATTGGCACATGATTCAGTTATTTGTTTGCCAGAGAGAGAGAGAGAGAGAGGGAGGAAGTGAATACTTGAAGTCCTTGGAAGATCCACTGGAAATTCCCAGAGAGATGAACCAAGTCCAGTCCAGCAGTTAAGCCTGTGTATTTGAAGGGTGAATTCACAACCCCTAGCCCCTAACACAACACTATTTTATTCTGTTTTTATTTTTATTTCTGTGGGTACATAGTAGGTGTATATATTTATGGAGCACATCAGATGTTTTGATACAGGCATTCGATGTATAATAATCACATAATGAAGAATGGGGGTATCCATCCCCTCAGGCATTTGTCCTTTGTGTTGCAAACAATCCAATTATACAGTTAGATATTTTTAAATGCAGTTAAATTATTATTTGCTATAGTTATCCTGCTGTGCTACCAAATACTAGGTCTTATTCATTCTTACTATTTTTTTTGTACCTATCAACCAACCCCACCCCACCCCCACCTCCACCCTCCCACCACTACCCTTCCTAGCCTCTGGTAAACATCCTTCTACTCTCTGTCTCCATTCATTCAATTGCTTTGATTTTTAGATCCCACACATAAGTGTAGCATGTGATGTTTGTCTTTCTGTGTCTGGCTTATTTCCCTTTGCATACTGACCTCCAGTTCCATCTATGTTGTTGCAAATAACAACATCTCATCCTTTTTCTATGGCTGAGCAGTACTCCATTGTGTGTAAGTACCACATTTTCTTTATCCACTCATCTGTTGATGGACACTTAGGCTGCTTCCAAACTTTGGCTATTGTGAAGAGTGCCGCAACAAACATGGGAGTGCAGATGATCTCTTCCATGTACTGACTTCCTGTCTTTTGGGTATAGACCTAGTAGTGGGATTGCTGGGTCATATGGTAGATCTATGTTTGGTTTTTTAAGGAACCTTCCAGCTGTTCTCCATAGTGGTTGTACTACTTTACATTCCCACCGAGAATGTTCCTTTTTCTCCACATCCTTGCTGGCATTTGTTAATGCCTGTCTTTTGGATAAAAGCCATGCTCACTGGGGTGAGATGATACCTCATTGTAGTTTTGATTTGCATTTCTCTGATGATCAGTGATGTTAAGCACCTTTTCATATACCTGTTTGCCATTTGTATGCCATCTTCTTTTGAGAAATATCTATTCAAATTTTTTTGCATGTTTTAAAATCAAATTGTTAGATTTTGTCCTTTACAGTTGTCTTAGCTTCTTATATGTTCTGGTTGTTAATCCCTTGTCAGATGGATAGTTTGCAAATATTTTCTCCCATTCTGTGTGTTGTCTTTTCACTTTGTTGATTGTTTTCTTTGCTGTGCAAGAGCTTTTTAACTTGATGTGATCTCATTTGTCCATCTTTGCTTTGGTTGCCTGTGCTTGTTGGGTATTACTCAAGAAATTTTTGCCCAGAACAAAGTCCTGAAGAGTTTCCCCAATGTTTTATTGTTGTGGTTTCACAGTTTAAAGTCTTAGATTCAAGTCTTTAATTCATTTTGATTTGATTTTTGTATATGGCAAGAGATAGGGGTCTAGTTTCATTTTTCTGCATATGGATATCCAGTTTTCCCAGCACCATTTATTGGACTATCTTTTCCCTCATGTATGTTCTTGGCACCTTTGTCAAAAATGAGTTCATTGTAGGTAAGCAGAATTCTTTCTGGGTTCTCTATTCTGTTCCATTGTTCTATGTATTTGTTTTTATGTCAGTAACATGCTGTTTTGGTTACTATAGCTCTGAAGTATAATTTGAAGTCAGGTAATGTGATTACTCCACTCTTCTTTTGGTTTAGAATAGTTTTGACCATTCTGGGTCTTTTGTGGTTCCACATAAATTTTAGGATTGTTTTTTCTATTCCCTTGAAGAATGTCAATGGTATTTTGATAGGGATTGCATTGAATCTGTATATTGCTTTGGGAGTATCTTTCCATTGTTTGGTGTCCTCTTCAATTTCTTTCATTTTGTATTTTATAGTTTTCATTATAGAGATCTTGTATGTCTTTGGTTAAATTAGTTCCTAGGTATTTAATTTTATTTTTAGCTATTTTAAATGGGATTACTTTTTAAATTTCTTTTTCAGATTGTTCACTGGTGGCATATAGAAATTCTGCTGATTTTCATATGTTGATTTTGTATCCTGCAATCTTACTGAATTTGTTTATCAGTTCTAATAGTTTTGTGGTGGAGTCTTTAGGCTTTCTTAAATATAAGATTATGTCATCTGCAAACAAGTATATTTTGACTTCTACCTTTCCAATTTGGATGCCCTTTATTTCTTCCTGTTGCCTGATTGCTCTATCTAGGACTTCCAGTACTATGTTGAAAAACAGTGACGAAAGTGGTCATCCTTGTTGTGTTCCAGATCTTAGAGGAAAGGCTTTCAATTTTTCCCCATTCTGTATGATACTAGCTATAGGTCTGTTGTACATGGCTTTTATTATGTTGAGATATTTTCCTTCTATACCTGGTTTTTTGAGGGTTTTTAATCACGAGCGGAAGTTGACTTTTATCAAATGCATTTTCAGTATCAATTGAAATGACCCTATGGTTTTTGTCCTTCATTCTGTTGATGTGATGTATTACATCAACAGAATGGATTGATTTGCATATGTTGAACCATCCTTGCATCACAGAGAGAAATCCCACTTAGTCATGATGAATGATCTTTTTAATGTATTGCTGATTTCAGTTTGCTAGTATTTTGTTGAGAATTTTTGCATGCATATTCATAAGAGATATTGGCCTGTAGTTTTCTTTTTTAGATGTGTCTTTGTCTGGTTTTGGTAATACTGACCTCATAGAATGAGTTTGGAAGTATTCCCTCCTCCCTATTTTTTGGAATAACAGCACTATTTTATAAGATGCATGTTAATTCTACGTACCAGACACAGTGCAAAGCACTTCACAGTCATTAACTTATTCTCCACCACAGTCCAATGAGGAAGTATGATTCTCTCTCTTTTACAAAAGGTGAATCTGAAGCTCAGAAAAGTGAACCTCCCTGAGGTCATACACAGTATGACTACAAACCATAGGGGTGTATGTGTGTGTGTGTGTGTGTGTGCACATTGTTGGCTGCATATGGAATTGCTATACCATGTCAGTAGAGAAAAATTTTGGAAGAACATGCCTGTGAACAAAGATATAAAGTATGTTGAGAGGCCCAAGGGGTAGACTGTAATTGCACCTTTTTGTTGTTGTTGTTGTTTTGAGACAGAGTCTCACTCTGTCACCCAGGCTGGAGTGTAGTGGTGTGAATCTCAGCTCACTGCAACCTCCACCTCCCAAGTTCAAGTGATTCTCCTGCCTCAACCTCCCAGTAGCTGGGATTACAAGTGTGTGCCACCATGCCTGGTTAATTTTTTGCATTTTTAGTAGAGACAAGGTTTTGCCATGTTGCCCGGGCTAGTCTCAAACTCCTGAGCTCAGGCAATCTGCCCGCCTCGGCCTCCCAAAGTGCTGGGATTACAGGCATGAGCCACTGTGCCCAGTCTGTAATTGCACTTGTTTATGGACAATTTCATATTCATTTCTTCTCCTTTTTATGCAATTTAATTTCCTTTTGGGTGACCAACTATTCCTGATAAGTGCAGGTACAGTCTTAGTGAGGCCCTGGGCACATGACCCAGTTAGAATTTCTCTATAAAGGCTTTATTTTGTTTGTTTGTTTTTTAGAGACGGGTTCTCACTCTGTCTCCCAGGTTGGAGTGCAATGGTGAATCATAGCTCACTGCAGCCTCGAACTCCTGGGCTCAAGTGATCCTCCCACCTTGGCCTCCTAAGTAGCTGGGATTACAGGAGCGTGCCACCATGCCTGGCTCTTTTAAGGTTCTGAGTCCATCAGTGAGGAACACGAGGGCAGAGAGAATGGTTGGGATTTATTCAGGTAGCATAGCAAAGTGGTTAATAACATAACTTACGGAATTAGATAGCTGTGTCCAATTTGGAAATCCACAGTTTACTAGCTGTCTGACATTGGGCAGGCTACATACCCTCTCGGTGCCTCAGTTTTTCATCTGTAAAGTGAGGACAACAACAGAATCTTCTTCATAACTGTTATATACTTAGAAAAGTACCTGAAACATATAAAGTTCTACTTTGGTGTGTTTGTTTGTCTTAATGTAATTCCATGTGTTCAAACATTTCCAACTCTTTCCTGATAACGAGACCGCTGGAGCATCCTACTTACTCCAGTGCTTTCCAGAGGATAGACCCCAGCCTCCTCATTGATTCTCTGACTGCCGATCCATTCTTTTCTGCTTAATTAACTCAGAACCCATTTCTATTGCCTGCAACCCCAGAATGCTGGCTGTCATGTCAATTCTGTCTCATGGCAACCTGGGACTCTAAAACCTTCAAGCTGTGATCCCCCAACTCTCAGTGGAATTCAGTACTGGACATCAAGTCTGTTCTCTCCTTAATTCACATCTGGAGTCATGATACTAAAACCATCCAGACCGTCTCCTGTAGAGAGGGTTTACTTGATTGCTGGGCTGTGTAGCGTAATGGAACTATTCGGGGGGATTAGTAGTCCCAAATTAGTGATAAGCAAATGAAGGTCGGGGATGTGAAGAAACTTATGAGAAGTTGGGATAGGATGGCTCCTAGGTCAGGTTTTCTCTGCTAAGACTGATTAACCTGTGTGGGGAGGGAGATTGGCTGTGGATAAGGCTTGGGTCTCAACTCTAACCCTTACAACTACACTCGTCTTTTTCAGTTCTTCACTTACTCCCCAGTTCCTTTAAGCTGAATATTGCCTCAGAGCTTTTGCACATGCTGTTCTCTCTGCTTAGAACTTAGTTTCTCTGCATCTCCCCATCTCCACTCTTCTAATTCCTCCCCTTTCAGATCTAGGTTTTTCCCCCTTTCAGATCTAGGCTTTCAGATCTAGGCTTCCTAGACCACCAGCTATAAGTTGATCTCTCTACCATTCCCAACGTCAACATTTGTTTGCTTCCTTCTTAGCAGTTACCACAGTTATTGTTTTTTTATTTTTCCTGTTTATCTGTTCCTTGCCTGTCTCCCCCACTAGACTGTACATTAATTGAGGGCAGGGACTCTCAAGTAATGTATAGTCTAGTGGGGGAGACAGGCTGACTCAGTGCACAGTGTTTGATAAATAAATGGACAAATCCCTGAGTCATCTAACCAGGAATAACTTTGGTCACTATTTTAGTCTGGGCTGCTGTAACAACATACCTTAGACTGAGGGGCTTACACACAACAGAAACTCTCTTCTCACAGTTCTGGAGGCTGGGAAGCCCTAGATCAAGGCACAGGCAAGTTGGGTGTTTGGTAAGAGCCTTCTTTCTGGACCTTACGTTTCTGGGCCTATCTGGCTCATAGACAGTCCCTTCTCGCTGTGTCCTCACATGGTGGAAGGAGCAAGGCAGCTAGCTCTCTGGGGCCTCTTGGGCACTAGGCTGGGCACGGTGGCTCACGCCTGCAATCCCAGCACTTTGGAAGGGTGAGACAGGCAGATCATCTGAGGTCAGGAGTTTGAGACCAGCCTGGCCAACATGGCGAAATCCTGTCTCTACTAAAAATACAAAAATTGGCCAGGTGTGGTGGCGAGTGCCTAAAATCCCAGCTGCTTGGGAGACTGAGGCAGGAGAATTGCTTGAACCTGGGAGGTAGAGGTTGCAGTGAGCTGAGATCATGCCATTGCACTCCAGCCTGGGTGGGCAACAGAGTGAGACTCCATCTCAAATATATATGTGTGTGTGTATATGTATATGTATATATATGTGTGTGTGTATATATGTGTATATGTGTGTGTGTATATGCCTATATATTAGTCCCTATATATATACATACATATATATGTGTGTATGTGTGTATATATATACAGAGAGACAGAGGCACTAATCCCATTCGTGAGGGCTCTGTCCTCATGACCCAATCACTTCCCAAAGGCCCCACCTCCTAACACCATCATACTGAGGATTAGGTTTGGGCCTATAAATTTGGGAGGGGACACACACATATAGACCCTAACAGTCATCTAGTTTCTTAGTGTCACTCCAAAGCTGAGGTTCAGGAGGAAATACCGACTTGACCAAGGTCATTATCTGAGAGTCAAGAACAGAACTCGCACACAGCCGTCATCACCTCAAAGCCTTGAATTAGGCCGTCATGATCAGGCCTAATGTGGGAGAATTCAAGGGCCCTGGGACAGATGCTTACTCCTCATCACCAAATCTAAGCAGCAGGCACTGTCATCATCATCATCATCATCATCATCATCATCATCATCCCACCCCATTTTGCAGATGAAGAAATCGAAGCTTAAGAGAGTCTGTGACTTGCTGGGAAGTGGATGAGGAGGAGACTCGAACTCGGGCCTGCCAGCGAGGTCCGCGGGCGCTTAACCCGGCTGCTGCGGCTCGAGGCCTCGCTCTGCCCCTCTGTACAATGGGGCCGTCTGGGCCGGACGCGCCGTGGGAAGGGCGAGGAGCGAGGAGGAAAACTCGGCGGGGCGGGCTGGGGTTCCCAGGGTTCCAGCTGGCGGCCGAGGGGGTGGGCGGAGG
>NW_012121820.1:15518017-15523362 GCF_000951035.1 Colobus angolensis palliatus
CTCAGTCCTTCTCTGTCTCTCTCTCTCTGTTTCTCTCCCTGTCCTCCTCGGCCGCTCCTCCAAGATGATGCCGGGGTCGGTGCCCCGGGCCTGCCCTCTGCCCTGGCTCCAGAGCTAGGCGGGACCGAGGGCTGCCCCAGACAGACGGACCCGCGGACCCACAGACCCCGCGCCCAGTAGAGGAGCCGCGCCGCTCGCCGCTGGCAGCCCGTCACCATGGTAACGCGCCAAGGCCTGGACCACCTCGCTCTGCCCCCTTTCAGCGGGCACAGCCCTCCCCATTCCCTACAGAACAACCCCGGGTGGCCCCGGCCTTTTACGCTGAGACGACCCTCAGTGCCTCGGCAGGGCTGTGCTTACCTGCTTCCACCCCAGCAGGGGTTCAGGGACAGGAGCCGGTCTCTGACCGCGTCCTCTCCCGGCTTCTCCATGTGTGTGCATGGATGGAGTAAGATTGGACTTGTAAACTTTAATATTCCCCAACCCCTAGACCTGAGCCTGAATCTGAGCCCTCAGGCTGAGGGCTGAAACGGGGTGGTTTTGCATATTAGTTGTGGAACTGACTGTGATAATGCACTTTTTCCCGGCAGGGAGTTTGGATGGGGGAGAGTGGTGGTGGGGGTTAAAGTCCCCTCCCAGGCCAGCCAGGCAGTGCAGAGCAAGGAGGGTTAAGGGTCCAGAGTGAAAAGAAGAGAACCGCTTACCAAAACTTGGGATGCTTTTGCTGTTTTAGACTCAGCTATGGAAAGTCAGATAGACACATTGAACACAGGGTGCTTCCATGGGAATTGGCTGGGGAGAGGGAAGAGGAAGGGACTTTTGGGGCTGGAACCTTGAAAAAGTTGGGACATTCTGAAAGAATTTGTGTGTGTGTGTGTGTGTGTGTGTGTGTGTGGCGGGGATGCGTTTGTGCCAGTATCTGGCAACAGGGAATGAAAGAAAAGTCTGTTTTCAGAGGATTTCAGCCCAGCTCCAGACAGATACAAAAGCCTTAGGCAGATTCACGGGGGCTGTAAGGATTTGAAAAAAGCTGTGAAGACAGGCCAAGGCTTTAACCCCGTGACTGTGACCAACCATGTTGAATTTGTATGGGTTTTCACTCACAGAAATGCATCTCCACAAGCAGAAGAATTCCATATAGAGGTGTTCATACTCTCTCTCACACACACACAAACGCATGCACGCACATACACGTACACATGCACGCACATGTACACATGCATGCACAGAGCACACCTGAATGCTCCCACTGACTCACACGGCTGAACACATGTTCACGCCTTCTCATACACCCATGCCTTCTCCACCTGCTCCCCCATACCGCTAAACTATGGACATACACTGGCATACACACCACAGACATATTGCAAAACCAGGCACCTACATCCATGCACTAGTGGGACAGGTGTACACACACATGGCTCTTGGAGCTGTTTGAAAATGCTCTCATAAGCCAATGGCTATGCACCTCTCCCTACAGTCAAGGCCCCATGCTAGGTGATTTACATCCAGGAGTCGGTGACTCGTACCAACTCTAAGATTAGACCTGCTGCTATCTCCAACAGATGGGGACCTCAGGCTCTGGGAACTTAAGTAGCTGCCCAAGGTCACTCCAACTAGAAAGTGCAAGTTAGGACAGTCTGAATTCTGAGCCTGCAGTCAGCGGTCACGGTCACTCCAGGGCCACAGCCTGCACCTGGTGTTTGCCAAGCCTCTCCTGGCTTCACACCTAACCTAGTTATTAGAAATCCCTCACTGAACCCCAGATCCTCAGATCAAGGGTCAGGCACTGGTCTGTCCCCTGTCAAAGGGTAAGCAACTCTTTCCAGATTGGGAACAACGTGCAGATTTCCTTCCCCTGCCTATCTTTAAATAATAAAGGTTGTTGCCAGCCTACCTCCCTGGCCTCACTTCTGTGCTCCAGTGGCTCCAGCCTTGCTTCAGAGCCTCTTATGGGTCATGCTCCCTGCTGCCCCAGGGCCTTTGTACATGCTGTTCCTGCTTGGAGGAATACTTTCACCTAATGAATTCTTATTCACCCAGTAAATCTTCACCCAAATGTCACCTTTTCAGGAAAGCCTTCCCTGATTTCTCTGACTCTTACTCTAGCATGTCATGTATCTTTCCTTTATGATAACCCATCATAGCTGTAATTTTTGTGGGGCATTTGATTAATAGCTGCCTAGTGTTTGGGGGCACCCCCATGTCAGATAATCTTATGGCACGGGGCTTAGGGTTGATCCTGTCCCATGGTTCCCAAAGTTTAGTATCACTGGAACAACTTTTACACATCCACTTACTGGATAAAATTTATAAGAAAATAATAAAATCTACTACTTATTATTTGCTCAATATTTTTCTTTAAATCAACTTACTTTGTACACTGAAAAATATATCTAAATAGAAAATTTTATATCACAACCATGAAAAAATTAGTATCCATTGTCATAAATAGGAAGTAACTAAGCCAGGCGTGGTGTCTCACGCCTGTAATCCCAGCACTTTGGAAGGCCGAGGTGGGTGGATCACCTGAGGTCAGGAGTTCAAGACCAGCCTGGCCAACATGGTGAAACCTCGTCTCTACTGAAAACACAAAAATTAGCTGGGAATGGTGGCAGGCACCTGTAATCCCAGCTACTCGGGAGGCTGAGGCAGGAGAATTGCTTGAACCCGGGAGGCGGAGGTTGCAGTAAGTTGAGATCGTGCCATTGCACTCCAGCCTGGTTCCTGCCTTGGGGGCTGGCAGTCCATGGAGAAGGCAGGTTCATCCACAGATAATTCTAGGCTGTATCTGATGGGTGGTGGGGGTCCATCCTTCAAGCACATGTGTCCTGAAAAGCAAAGAGAAGAGAGGCAAGTCTGGAAGGGCTCTGCCTGGAAGCACATGTGTCCTGAAAAGCAAAGAGAAGACAGGCAAGTCTGGAAGGGCTCTGAAGGGTGGGCAGGAGGTTGCCCAGTCCAGGGAGCAGGCAGTGGAAGCACAGACCCGGAGATGTGTGTCCAGGCAGCACTTTCCAAGGTGGGGCATCCACCAAGGTTTCCAGGAGGGGAGATTTTAGATGGCATTTAGACGAACATTTTTTAGTTTACAGCTTTTCATCTTAATGAGTATTAGGAAGTAATTTAAACAGCACAAACACATAATAATAAATATAAATAATTTTTTTTGCGAGAGGGTCTCGCTCCATCACCTGGGCTGGATGGAGTACAGTGGTATGATCATAGCTCACTGCAGCCTCTATCTCCCAGGCTCAAGTAATCCTCCCACCTCAGCCTCCCAAGCAGCTAGGACTACGGGTGTATGCCACCATGCTCAGCTAACTTCTTATTTTTTGTAGAGATAGGGCCTCCCTGTGTTGCCTAGGCTGGTCTTGAACTCCTAGGCTCAAGCGAGTCTCCTGCCTTGGCCTCCCAAAAGTGCTGGGATTATAGGCATGAGTCACCACACCCAGTCAAAAACTAAATTTAAGTTGAAAAAGAATTGACAAAAAGTCAAACGTTAAGTAAATAATAATTAATAAAAAATATTAAGCCAATAACAAATTAGAATATGTGAACATGGCAGAATGAACCTCATGAATGGGGCCCATGATGATTGGAAAGCCCTGGGCTACAGCATAAAGTATGTTTAGAAGTAGGGAAGGTAAGCTGGGAACTGACTGACAGGCCACAGCACCAGGCCAGTGAGTTGCTAAGGCAATAGGGAGCCACCCGAGGTTGTTGAGCAGTGGAGGGTCACAGTTGGATCTCTGTGTTAGGAAGCCCACTGTGATGGCTGGCGTGGTAGCAGGGAGCACGGGGAAAGAGACAGGACAGCTGGTGGTTATGTGCCCAGGGTCATACCCCAGCTCTACCATTTACTAGCCGTAGAGCCTTGAGCTCAGTTTCTTAACTTGTAAAATGGGAATAAAAATACCCAGCCCATAGAATTATTGAGATAAAATAGTTAATGGAAAATGCTTAGCACGGGCCTAACACACAAGACAGTAGGAAGCAGCTCTGGTTACAATTGTGATCATGATGTGATTTGGGTGGGAGATGGTGAGCCCAGGGCAGAGGGAAAGGGGAGAGGGAGAGAAAGGAACAAATACAAAACTAAGGCTGAGTGAGGGGAAGGGGGTCGAGGTCGTGCAGATGATACAGACAGAACTGGACTTGAACGTGGGTCTTCTGACACCCACTCGCTTCTCGGGTCACAGCATCAGGGCTGTTTTTCCAGTTTCTGAAAGTTTTTTTATACGAGCCAGTACTCACTCATACCTCCACCCACACAAAAATAAAAAGGACTTTAAGCAGAAGTTTTAGTTGGAAGTGAGCAAGAACTTCCTGGCAGCCAGAGCCACGGAATGCTGGTTCTAGAATCCCCAGCCTGGAGAAGTTCAGGAGGAGTGTCCCAGGTCATTGAGACTGGAAGTTACAACCTGACACCCACTGGGCCGTATCTGGCTCACAAATGTGTTTGGCTTGGCCAACTTTGTCAAAATTGGGAGGTTTTACTGAAATAGATCAGGTGGTGCTGGGCCGAAGCAACACTCGGCTGATGTGGATGAGAAGGGGTGTGTGCCCCAAGCCCCTCTAGTCCCTATTGCTTCTCTGGTGCTGAGGCTATCTCCAAAGGGTGGAAGTGAGTGCTTTCTCACATTCAGCCAATGTCTGTCTTCATGTTACCTGTCAGGCCCCTGGAAGCATTTATTTATACCTGTGGCTGTTGGTTTAGACTGACTCTCCCTAGGCCTGAGGCAGGAATATGAATGAGACAGATTTTTTTTTTTTTTTTTCTTTGGGACGGATCTCACTCTGTCACCCAGGCTAGAGTGCAGTGGCCTGGATCTCTGCTCACTGCAGCTTCTGCCTCCCAGTTTCAAGCAATTCTTCTGCCTCGGCCTTCTGAGTAGCTGTGATTATCGGCACCCGCCACCACACCCGGCTAGTTTTTGTATTTTTAGTAGAGACGGGGTTTCACTATGTTGGCCAGGCTGGTCTTGAACTCCTGACCTCAGGTGATCTGCCTGCCTCAGCCTCCCAAAGTGCTGGGATTACAGGCATGAGCCACCACGCCTAGCCAAGACAGATCTTTTTAACCCTTCTCACCAACTGAGGATTAACTGATCCTATTTAGAAACCACATCCCAGCTCCAAACCTTCCTGAACTCGAATATACTTTTTTTTTTTTTGGAGTTGGGGACTCGCTCTCCCCAGGCTGGAGTACAGTGGTGTGATCATAGTTTACTGCAGTCTCCACCTCCTGGACTCAAGTGATCCTTCTGTTTCAGTGCCTCAAGTAACTGGGACTACCATGAGCTACCATGCCTGGCTAAGTTTTTCTATTTTTTTTTTTTTTTTTT
>NW_012121820.1:15523632-15540885 GCF_000951035.1 Colobus angolensis palliatus
CGCCTGGCCAAGTTTTTCTATTTTTTGTAGAGACAGGCTGTCACTATGTTGGCCAGGCTGGTCTCGAACTTCTGGCCCCAAGGGATCCTCCTGCCTCAGACTCCCAAAGTGCTGGGATTATAGGCATGAGCCACTGCACCTGGCCCCTGATTATACTTTGAATTCTAGAATGCCCCTACTGGAAGGGCCCTTGGAGATAGATATGCCCAGTACCTCCGTTTTGTAGATGGGGAAGGGTCACCCAGCGAGTCAGGGGCAGAATCTCATCTTCCCTAGGCATTTTTTCCCCCAAGGAACAGGGCAGAGGTTGAAGGTAGTCCTAGGACTCTGTCCATTTTAGCTTTTCTCAGTCCTCTCTTCCCAAGTAAGGAGGCGGCAGATGCTAAGTGATACTAAAATCTTTGCCCATTTCAGTAAATGGATAAATCTGTACCTGTAAGAAAAGCTCAGTCCAGCTGGGCACGGTGGCTCACACCTGTAATCCCAGCACTTTGGGAGGCCAAGGTGGGTGGATCACCTGAGGTCAGGAGTTTGAGACCAGCCTGGCCAACATGATGAAACCCCATCTCTACTAAAAATACAAAAAATTAGCTGGGCATATTGGCAGGTGCCTGTAATCCCAGCTACCCAGGAGGCTGAGGCAGGAGAATCGCTTGAACCCAGGAGGCGGAGGTTGCAGTGAGTCGAGATTGCACCATTGCACTCCAGCCTGGAGTAAGAGCAAAACTCTGTCTTGAAAAAGAAAAGAAAGGCTTAGTCCACATCTCAGAAGGTCCAGCTAACAACATCTGGTGAGAGCATTTACAAAGGGAACCAGCCTTAAAAACACATACACTCACACTTTTATTTTTTCCTCTCCTGATTATAAAAGCTATACAAGCTGGTTACGAAATGTTTGGAAAATCCAGCAAACTATGAAGAAAATTAAAAGGCTGCCTTACGAGGCCCCTGCCCCGCACAGTCCTCAGGGGTAACTGCAGTTAACACTTAATGTCTACTTGGACTTTTTTCTAGGCTTACGTGGTTTTACTCCTACTATAGATCATACTGTATGACACTGTTTTCTTTAAAAAAAAATTCCAATAGTCAGGGGTGGGAGAGTTGGCTGGCAAGGGGCCTCTTTCTGGAGTGGTGGAGGTCTTTTGTCTCTTGATCTGGGTAAGTGGCTACAGGGTTCATACATAGGTAAAAAAGCATCATCCTGTGTCTTTTATACGTGTATATTTTACTTGATAAAAATGGTACTTAAGATTATGATAATAGTAGCTCATTGCAAAGACATTGAAATAGAAGTATACACACGCCCCTACTCCCTTGCCCAGGTATAACCGCTGCGAGCAAGTAGTCCCTCCGAACCTACAAGCTTCCCTGGGTCAGTCCGAAGGTCATGAGCATGGTATAGGGGCCAGCAGTGCAGGCCTGGTTCTGCCTGTCCCCTTGGTGAACTCCTTCTCTGGCCTTGGACTGCAGGGGAGGGGGCTGTGGCTCATCTGGCCTTCTTCCTTTTCAGCCTCACACCCGCTGGCTCCTGCCTGGGAACAGTTAAAGGCCCAGGCGGGCTGCGGGCTGTGCTCACTGGGAAGGAATGGAAACATGTCTATTAAGTTTCATGGAAATCATGTTGAGACGCCCACGTCTGGTGTTTGGGTTCCTGTGGTCCCAGGCTGGGCTGCCGGTGGATTGGGAATGAGAGTGGCTAGCGTTCCTTCCTGCAGCCGCCTGGGCACCCCCACACCCAGCACGGTGTGCTTCCTCCAATACTTGGACGGCTTATGAGGCCCTGGGGTTCAGGCCTGTAGTGGGTAATGTGCTGGCCAAGAGCTCGAAGCCCTGTTAACTTGGAACATTCTTCCTTTTTACTGGCTCCCCCTGAAATGGTAACAGTGTGTGGCAAACCGAGCCAATTTGTGAAAGCCAAGGGTGTCCCAGTCTCTGAGCCTTGCTCTGTGAGAGGTAAACAACTTTCTTCAGGTTCCTCTAGAAACTGGGAAGGACAGGCAGCTGGGATCATCAGTCCCCACAGCTGGTGGTCCCCAGGCAGAGGGGGCGGCAGGAGACAGGGCAGGATCTGGGCAGACTTGGCGGGCCCCAATCTGGATTGGATCCTGGCTCTGTCTTTCTCTTCTCTGTGGTCTTGGGCAAGATCAGCCTCGCTTTCTTGACTTGCAAAGTGGGTCGTTCCTACTTGGCTCCTGGCATCGTCGTGTGGGCTAAGCAAGAGAATGCAAGTAGGGGACCTGGGCACAGTAGCCACCTGGAGACTGTTGTTATAATTGCAGCGACAGCAGTGGACACAGGGAGAGACGAGGAGAGGGGTGATGCTTCACACAGAGGCTGGGACTTAAGCTTGGGCTGACAGGATGAATAAAAATAAATAAGAATGAATAACAATAACAGCAGCGGCGATGCCTTTGACTTTCCTCAAGACCCTCTACATCCACTAGCTCCTTGTGTCT
Organism: Colobus angolensis palliatus; assembly: GCF_000951035.1. Taxonomy (NCBI): domain Eukaryota; kingdom Metazoa; phylum Chordata; class Mammalia; order Primates; family Cercopithecidae; genus Colobus; species Colobus angolensis. The sequence goes on from NW_012121820.1 coordinate 15,526,089, forward strand.
CTAGAACGATCATCTGAATTAGGTAGGACAGTAATCAGCATCCCATCTATGTGCAGAAGGGGAAACTGAGGCACATCAGGGAAAGATAGTTTAACTCACTGTTTCCCTGAGGTTAGGATGCAGATCACAGTGATGACATAGATAACTGGCAAGGGGCCTCTTTCTGGAGTATGGAGCTCTTTTGTCTCTTGATCTGCGTAAGTGGTTACAGGGGCTCATACATAGGTTAAAAAGGCATCAACCTGTGCCCTTTATATTTGTCTATTTTACTTGACAAAAATGATACTTAAGATTATAATGGGGTCAGGCACGGTGTATCATGCCTGTAATCCCAGCACTTTGGGAGGCTGAGGCTGGCGGATCACCTGAGGTCAGGAGTTGAAGACCAGCTTGGCCAACATGGTGAAACCCCGTCTCTACTAAAACTATAAAAATTAGCCGGGCGTGGTGGTGGGTGCCTGTAATCCCAGCTACACGGGAGGCTGAGGCAGGAGAATCGCTTGAGCCCGGGAGGCGGAGGTTGCAGTGAGCCAGAATTGCACCACTGTACTTCAGCCTGGGCAACAAAGTGAGACTCTGTCTCAAAAAAAAAAAAGATTATAATAGCAGTGGCTCATTGCAAAGACATTGAAATAGAAGTATACACACACACACTCCCACTCCACTGCCCAGATATAACCACTCTGAGCAGGTAGTTTTCTATGTCCCTCGGCACCTGCAAGATTCCCTGGGTCAGTCCAGAAGGTCATGAGCGTCGTATAGGGGCCAGGAATGCGGGCCTGGTTAGACACAAGGTATGTCACAGACTGGAACTAAATGACATGGAATCAGTGATGAGACAGTCAGTTCCTTTCAAATTCTCTGAGCTTCTCCAGTCCTAAGGAGAAAGCCTTCCTCTGGTGATAAGATGTCTTTAACATCTCCCTGATGCATTTGGGAGAAAGAGAGAGAGAAGACACGCTTAGGCTCCAAGAGGTGACCAGATGTCCCTAAAATTTAATGGCACTGTTCATTTACATTGTTTACTTTTATTTTTTTAAAGTAGTTTATTTTCATAGAAATACAAACAGTAAACAAAAAAACCTGATATAATGAGTAATATATTTAAATATATTTTTATAAATGAAATAATATAAAAACCATCCAATGCATCATCAGTTTATTTTTGGAGTTACATTCTATTTACGCCAGTTTAGTTATTTTTCCATTTACAGTGATGATGTAACAACAATTATAATATTGCCACAGATCCACCCAAACATGGTGATTCCTACCTTCTTCTTTTTGTCCTTGCCCTGACATGTGCCTGGTAACAGAGCCGCCCCCACATATCCCCGCGTGTATAGAACATCATGGCGCCCCGCATTTGCATATTAAAAGGCTAGGGTAGGAAGGCCAGTATTTTCGTGGGCTACATGAGTGACATGCCTGGTCAAACCAATTCCTTGAGCCCTGTGCAAATCAGACACCACCTCCTCCAGCCTCCTTATATAAGCAGCCACTTTTCCCGCAGCACACGGGATTTTCTCTTTGTTAGAATCTCCCCCTCCTCTGTCTCCATACGGGGGAGCTGTTTTCTTCTTCCTTCTTTCTTTCTTGCTTATTAAGCTCTCTGCTCCTTAAGACCACAAAATAATATTAACAATAATAATATGACCACAGAAATTGTAGTGATGGCTCTTACTTAATGAGCACCTACTAAATGCTAGTCCTGTGCAGAGAATTAGCATGTATTACCTCACCCAATCTTGATCAGCTCTTTAAGGTGGGTGTAATTACAGTCTCCGTTTTATAGATGAGGAAACTGAGGCACAACGAGTTAAATCTGACTTGCCAGGTACACACAACCAGTAGGTGACAGAACCAGAGTTTGAACCCAGGCAGTCTGGCTGCACTCACGTAACTGCTGTATGATATAGAGTCTCATTGAAAAACACAATTATGTACGTTTTGAAAAAGTGGGTAGATTTGAAGAAAAAGAGTAAGTGCTAATAGTATACATGATATGAGGAGATGCTAAAAATCATAAAAGTCATCATGAACCAAAACAAAACAAGCTTAGCCCAGCTCAGTATGCTGGCCCAGAGAGGGAAAGGACCTACTCAAGGCTGCACAGAGAGGCCGGAGCTGACGTCTCAACAGAAAGTCCACGTCTCAGGAGAGTCCACGTCTCAGGAAAGAGGAGAGAGGGAGTGGGGAGGGCACACGGCAGGGGAGGGAACTGCTCCCAGGATTGCATGGGGTGGGAAATGTCAGGGTTTGACCATGATTGGTGGGGGTTGGGGGGGATTAGAAGAGGATACCAGGCCAGAGGAGGTTTCCCCTGTTCTGCCAAGTTGAAGGTCCCTCCCCCCACCTCAGTGTAAAACCTCCTGTGTACGTGTGATTTCAGCACCAGGTGCCTGTCGGTCCATCATCCTGTCTGAGCTCACGGCCATGGCAATGCCTGCACCCTGTTTCCGTCACAATGGGCTATGGACAGTCATTCATTCACTCATTCATTCTACAAATAGTGATGGCAGCTCCCTGTGCCCAGCACTGTGTGGGCTAGGGGTGGGAGCTCGGTCCCCTCGGTCCCACACTGTGTGTGGCTCGGTCCCCCGTAAAAGCCTCCTGGCATTGGAATCTTGCTGGCATTGAGAAATGCCACCCTCCTCCTCCTCAGAGTTCCTATTGTATTTCTCTTTCTTCAGGGGCCTCATTTACTGAAATGACTTTTCCTTCCTGAGTAAGCTCCCTTTGAGTGGGGTCCTTATTTATTCTCATCTCCCTTTGCACCCCTGGGCAGCAGGTGGACCTGGAGCTTACAACCAGGCTGGGGCAACCAGAAGGGCCCCCATGAGGTTCATGACCCATGGGTCCTAAGACCATACCTGGGTGGAAACCTCTGGCCTAGTCCAGCTTGTCTATTTGACAGAAAAATGGTAGTTCCGACCAGGCGCAGTGGCTCATGCCTGTAATCCAGCACTTTGGGAAGGCAAGGTGGGTGGAAAGCTTGAGCTCAGGAGTTCCAGACCAGCCTGGGCAACATGGTGAAACCCCATCTCTACCAAAAATACGAAAATCAGCCAGGCATGGTGGTGGGTGCCTGTGGTCCACAGCTACTCGGGAGGTTGAGGTGGAAGGATTGCTGGAGCCTAGGAAGTTAAGGCTGCAGTGAGCCGAGATAGCACCACTGCACTCCAGCCTGGGCGACAGAGCAAGACCCTGTCTTTGGGAAAAAAAAAAAAAGGCTGAGCATGGTGGCTCATGCCTGTAATTCCAGTTATTCAGGCTGAGGCAGGAGAATCGCTTGAACCAGGGAGGCAGAGGTTGCAGTGAGCAGAGATGGGGCCACTGCACTCCAGCCTGGGCAACAGAGCAAGACTCCTTCTCAAAAAAAAAAAAAAGAAAAGAAAAGAAAAGAAAAATTGTGGTTCAGAGAGGGACATTTTGTCCCCTCTGCCATAAAATTTATGAAGCACCTGTTTGTGCTGGGTCCTGTGCAGACACTGAGGCCGGAGAGAGGAAAATAAGCCAGTGCTTGCTGTACCTGCCTCCTGTTGCCAGTGTAGCAAATGATCATGCACTTTAGTTTCAAGCTACACAAGTGTAGTATCTTGCAGGTAATAAAAGATCAGAGGCCTGACATGCATCTCATTGGGCCAAAAACAAAGTCTTGCACGGCTGTTTCTCTTCTGGAGGCTCTAGGGGAGAATCCATTTGCTTGCCTTCTCCAGCTTCTAGGAGACGCCCACATTCCTTGGCTCCTGCTCTGTGTTCCAAGCCAGCAACGTAACATCTCTCTGATCCTGCTTCTGTTGTCATATTTCCGCTATTTATTTATTATTGTATTTATTTTTGCTCTGGTGCCTAGGCTGGAGTGCAGTGGTGCCATCTCGGCTCACTGAAACCTCGGTCTCCCAGGTTCAAGCAATTCTCATGCCTTGGCCTCCCAAGTAGCTGGGATTACAGGCACGCATCACCACACCTGACTACTTTTTGTATTTTTAGTAAAGATGGGGTTTTACTATGTTGGCCAGGCTGGCCTTGAACTCCTGACCTCAGGGATCCGCCTGCCTCGGCCTCCCTAAGTGCTGGGATACAGGCATGAGCCACCACACCCAGCCTATTTATTATTTTTAATGTAAGAAGAGATGGGATCTCATTATGTTGCCCAGGCTGGTCTCAAATTCCTAGCCTCAGGCGATCCTCCCACCTCAGCTTCCCAAAGTGCTGGGATTACAGGTGTGAGCCACCACCCCTGGCCCAGAGTCACATTTCCTCTTCCCCTTCCCTCTTCTGCATCCTCTTCCACCTGGCAATTACACTGGGCCCATTTGTCTAATCCAGGATGGTCTCCTTGTTTTAAAGTCAGCTGATTAGCAAACTTAATTCCATCGGTAGCCTTAACTCACCTTTGTCTTGTAAGGTAGCACATTCACAGGTTCCAGAGATTAGGACGTGGGCATCATTGGAGGTCATTCTACCCATTACACCTGCCTTTAGATGGGAACTGCTGTAATAGGGGCACTATAGGAGCCCAGAAAAGGGGACACCTGATCTCACTGGGTAGTGGGAGGCACCCAAGAAAATCACCTGGAGGAGGTGACGGCTGACCTGAGTCTTGAATGAGGAGTTGGCCAGGTGAGGAGGGGTGGAAGTGAAGCGCATTCTAGCAGGAAGACACTGCATGTGCGGAGGCCTGGAGGTGAACGAGGGAAGGCATGTGCCACTGTGGCTGAAGCATGGAGAGGGGCGGCAAGGCTGGAGGGGAGGCGGGCGGAGAGCAGCTGCCAGATCTTGGGGGAGCTGGATGACTGGAGGCTAATGCTTCCTGAAGACAGTGGGAACCTTTGAGAGGTTTGGAGCAGAGACTGATGAGGTCAGGTTTGCGTTTGAGAAAGGTCACTCTGGGGTCCTGGTGGAAACTGGCTGGGGTGAGGAAGACGAGAATTTGGCAGCCAAGGAGAGGAGTCAGGTGATCCTGGGTCCTGGGCCTGGTGTTCCTTCTCCTGGACTCTGACTGCCAGGGGAACGGGCTGACTGCCTTCTGGATCCCTTCCTGGAAGAGGCGGTGAAGCCTGGATCAGGGCGGGGAGCAGAGGACAGAGTGGAGTACCTGGCTGGAGAGCTGTTGGCGGAGGGGAAGTGGTGCGGGACACACTGAGGGCTGTTTGTGGGTCGGGAGGCAGGAGCAGAAGCAGTGTTGTGAGCAGATTTCTGGCCTAGGAGCCTGACTGGGCGGTGGGGTCATCACTGCGGTAGAACTGGGGGAGGAGCAGGTTTGGGAAGTTGCCAGGTTGGGTCTGATGTATTGGCGGTTGGTGGCGGAGAGGCATCTAGGAGGTGCATGGGAGGCAGCTGGCTATACGGTCCACAGCCGTGGGCTTGTATCAGTTATTGCCGAGTCACAAATGACCCCAAAGCGCAGTGGCAAAACAGCAATCACTTCTTCTCACTCCCGTCTGCATGTGGACTGGGGCTGTTTGATCTGGGCTGGGCTTCCCTTGTGGCTCAGCTTCAGGCTACAGGCCTGCAGGCCGGCCAGGCGGTCAGACTGGGGCAATGCCAGAATCCTCCTTCTCTTTGACCCTGACCTGAATGCCCACCCCCGACCCCTATTCCTACACGTCTCCTTGGATCAGCAGATGACATTTGAGCAAAGACCTGCAAGAGGTGTGGGAATGAGGCTGTCTTGAGGAAGAGCATTCTAGGCAGAGGGAACAGCCAGTGCAAAGGCCCTGAGGTGAGATTGTGCCTAGTGTGTTTGAGGAACAGGAAAGAAGGCCAGTGTGGCTGGCAGTGGTGAGTGAGGGGGGTGGGGTAGGAGAGGAGGTCAGAGAGTTAGCAGGGGCCTTAGGCATATGGGGCCTGGAAGGTCACAGGAAGTGGCCTCTGTCCTTATTATCATTGCTATTATCACCCCCTCCTCCTGTCCCCCACAGGACCCTCCACCCCTCGACACAGCTGTCCAGCATGCCCTGGCGGGCCTCTATCCTCCTTTCGAGGCCACAGCACCCACCGTCCTGGGTCAGGTGTTCCGTCTCCTGGACTCTGACTTCCAGGGGGATGGACTGAGCTTCCTTCTGGATTTCCTGATCCCTGCCAAGCGCCTGTGTGAGCAAGTGCGAGAAGCAGCCTGCGTAAGTCGAGAGGGAAACAGGGCCAGGGGAAAAGCTATCCCAGAAAGTCTTGGGGCTAGAGGTGGGCAGAGAAGGAGGTGGGCTGGCATGTGTCTTGTTTCACGGGGAACTGAGTGTGTGTGGGGACTTTCCAAGTATCATTGCTTGCCCAAGGGGAGATTTCAGCCCCCCAGATCGAGGAGGCTTTACCCTGTGACATCTATGAGTTCATTACATTGTACTGTCACCAGCAGAGAAGTAGGCCTGAATAAAGGCATCCTTGGGGGCTCCCTGGTCCTGGGGAGCCTGCCCTGCACCTAACATTGTGGGCATTGCCAAGTGCCTTGGGTGAAGTGGGGCAGCTTCGGTGGAAATAGCAGAGAAGGTCCTAGAGCTTCCCCGAGCCCCTGAGGCATCAGGACTCTTGCTTACTTCCCCTGTGACCTCTTCAAACTCAGATCTCAGGGAGGCCTCTGCCAAGGCAAAGTGGAGAGAAACCTGTTTTAGCCAGACTCATTGGCTGCAAACGACAGAATCCTCACTCAGACCAGGGAAGGGTGGATCAGGCCTCAGGCCCAAGTTGACCCACTGATCAAACCCCTTGAAGACCCTTTCTGTCCCTAGTCTATGCTTCGCGCTGCTTGTTGGCATTATTCTTCCAGGCTAAGTGTTCCCACGAGGCTGGAACCCAGGGAAGCTCAAGGACTTATCTTCTACCCTACAGAGGAAAATAAACTCTTTCCCATCCACTGCACATAGAAAAATCTCAAAGAAGGATCCTGACTGGCCAGGCTTGGGTCATATGCTCATTCCTGGACCAATCACTGTGGCCAGAGGAGTGGGGAACCAGGATTGACAAAGCTTGAGTCATGTGTCTACCTCTGTGGTCAGAGGGTGGAGCTGTTTTAAGAAAAGGATGAGAAGGTAGGCAGTGGTGGCTCATGCCTCTAATCCCAGCACTTTGGGAGGCCAAGGCAGGAGGATCACGAAGTCAGGGGTTCGAGGCCAGCCTGGCTAAGATGGTGAAACCACATCTCTACTAAATATACAAAAATTAGCTGGGTGTGGTGGCACGTACCTGTAGTCCCAGCTACTCAGGAGGCTGAGGCAGGAGAATTGCTTGAACCCAGGAGGCAGAGGTTGCAGTGAGCCGAGATCATGCCATTGCACTCCAGCCTGGGTGGCAGAGCGAGACTCCATCTCAAAAAAAAAAAAAAAAAGAAAAGAAAAGAAAAGGATGAGAGAAGCCTGAGGAGACCAAGCCCTCAAATCCTCAAATGTGCACCACAGGAACTTGCCATTCCCTTCATGGGTTTCCTGACTGTTCCCTGCCCTGTTATTATTAATGCTCACCCTCCTGCTACCCCAGCCTCAAGAAGCACAACGAGGTTCTAGGGTCCCATCAGCCTGTCCTGAGTTGCTCACTGCCTATCAGGGACACAGCTCATCAGAAGCAACAAGGAAGGGTGGGGACTGTGTGCATCATTTCAGTGGTACAAGTAAATTGAATGTGGCAGCTAAAAGTCCAGGGTTAGGAACCAGAAGGAAAATGAGATAATCTATTTTACTTGCTTAGCACAGAGCCTGGTTCATAGAAATAGCTCAATACATGGGAACTGGTATTGGAGAAGAAGGGAGCTTCTCATGGAAACATTTGCAGCCACTTTCACATGCCACTATTTCATGCAGATGCTCTCCTATCTTTATTTCTTCTCCCTGACAAGCTACACAATTGCCCACTTCCCTTATTTGGCCATTTAAACTTCATTTGCACTGGCCCCTTCCTCCAGGTAACCTTTCCACTTCTTTATTTTTCCTTGTAGGTGAGTTTAATCTAATTGTAACAATAGGCAAATATCTGTCAACCTCAGAGCAGTGGGAAGTCATGTGGGATTAATGGGATGGCTTCTGGGGTCAGATGCCCCAAGTTCAAATCCAAACTCATCACTGTGAACTTGGGAGATCCATGTCACCTCTCTGAGTTTCAGTTTCCTTATGTGTCAAGCAGAAACGTTAATAACACAGCACCTAACACATGGAGATGATACACATGGCTTAGGGCAGACTATGACATGCAGCAAGTGCCCAGTAGCTATTGGCTATCACTATCCCACTTCCTTGTTTCTCCATCTGAAATAAGAGCATGGCAGCCTCAAAGTCTGCCTCTCCTGCCACCATCACCCAGAGGCAGCCACCTTCACATAAAGTCTGGTGGGGCTTGGGGACAGATACAGCTGACTTCAAATGTGAAGGCCTAGGTCCAAGTCTATGATGCTTATCCACTGTGTGGCTATGAGCCAAATGTTTTACCACACTGAGCCTCAGTTGCTGCATCATCTGTAAAATGAGAATAATAATGCCTGAACTGCCTACACCAAACTGAGTTACTGTGAAAGTCAAGTGAGACAATCAAAGCCATCATCACTATGGTGCTTTGCTGTTTGCAAAAAAATGGCTGAAATGTTTTTTCTCATTCAATGAGAAGGTGAGAGAGAAAACATGTTGCAAATCCAAGAGGGCTAAGTTAAAAGGGTCGAGAAACCTACAGACTCATGAAGGTTTATGGATATTAAGCTTCTCTGAGGCAGCCCAATCTACAATGTAACTGATATAAATGGGTTTATCAACGTAAGGTATAACTATGGTCAGATCTCACTATTTCCCCAATCAATAATTCCAGGAAACACCTGCTTCATTAGCAGGAAATTCAGTCTCACTCTCTGTACATCTCCCACACAAACATCCAAATTATATAAGATTGTCTGGGACTTACTCAATCCACAGAACTTAGACTCTTTTTCCAAAAGCCAGTTAAAGAAAGACCTGTTGTCAGCCCAGTGGAGCTGTTGTTTCCGTTGTTGCCACATGGTGTCACTGTTGAACACTGGTCCCGCACAGCCCAGTGGAGAGGCTCAACTGAGAAGGATCACTTGGGTCACAGCCTGTCCCAGAATGACCCCCTATGCCCACCTATACAGGGAATTGCTGGCAACTCCTGTTAAAAAAAATTTTTTTTCAGTTTTGCTTCACCTTCATGTTGCAATCCATTAATGGGAAATAAATAAGCAATAAACAAATAAACCTTCATATTGTTAGCCATTAATGAGAAATAAATAAACAAACAAATAAATAATAAATATTCTGGCCCAGGATAACCTTTGGGTCAGGAAAAACTGGACAGTCATCTAGTAAGTTAGTGGCAGGGTCAGATTTCCTGACTTTTCATTCAATACTGTTTCTACTTCACCCTCAGTACACTATCCAAATTCAATAAGATATTCAATACTTTATTATAAAATAGGCATTGTGCTAGATGATTTTGGCCAACTATAGGCTGATGTAAGTGCTCTGTGCACATTTAAGATAGGCTAGTCTAAATAAGCTATGATGTTCTGTAGATTAGGTACATTAAATGCATTTTTTGACTTATGATATTTTCAATTTATGATGGATTTACCAGGATGTAACCCCACCATAAATCGAGGCATATCTGTATAATCTCACTTAATCCTCATACCAACCCAGTAATACTGACATGTATTATTATCCTATTTGCAGATAGGGAAATTGGGGCTCAAAGAAGTTAAGGAATTTACACAAATTAGTGACGTAGACCTTTGTCTAAACCATGTCTCCCTGGCTTTCACATGGAGGACTAAGGCTTGAGCTGGGTTGGGAGATGTTCTGAATAGTTGGGGAGAGAAAGGGAGCATGAGCCAAGCAAGGGGACCACTTGGGAAAGCCGATTGCTAACTAGTGCATGGTGCTCTGAGCTTTCTCACTTAGGTCAGTAGGCTAGCAAGAATTTCCAAGGTCAGGGCTAGGACGAGGGTGGGGCAGGAGAGGCAACCTTTGCACAACCTTGACAGTGAGTGCCTCCTAAATGCTGCTTCATCCTAGTCCCTGACCTGTTCCAGATTCCACGTGGGAGAGGGAATGGAGCAGATCCAAGCAAGGGTGGAGCCTTTCAGGGCCAGGTTCTCTGACGCCATCCCCTTCTCTCCACAGGCTCCCTACTCCCACTGCCTCTTCCTACATGAGGGCTGGCCACTGTGTCTGAGGGACGAAATTGTGGTCCACTTGGCTCCCCTCAACCCTCTCTTATTGCGCCAGGGTGACTTCTACCTCCAAGTGGAGCCCCAGGAGGAGCAGTCCGTCTGCATTATGATCAAATGCCTCTCCCTGGACCTCTGCACAGTGGAGAAGAAGCCTGTTCCTGAGCCAGCCTATCCTATACTTTTCACCCAAGAATGGCTGGAGTCCATCAACAGCGACTTTGAGGGAAGTCCCCTACACAACTGCTTGGTAGCATCAGAAAATGGAATTGCCTCTGTGCCTTGGACCAAGATAACCAGCCCAGAGTTTGTGGATGACCAACCCCAAGTAGTGAATGCCCTCTGCCCAGCCTGGGGGCCCCTTCCATTAGAGGCACTAGATTTGAGCAGCCCTCAAGAGTTGCACCAGGCCAGCTCTCCGGATAACCAGGTGCTTTTTGCCCAGAGTTTGGCCAAGGGTAAGGGCAGGACATATGGGAGCAAGTATCCAGGACTTATCAAGGTGGAGCAAGCCCAGTGTGGGGAGATGGCCTTCAGGATGGGTGAGGTGGTCAGCCAGGACTTTGAGGGAGACTATGTGGCTCTCCTAGGCTTTTCCCAAGAGAGCAGAGGAGAGTCTCCCAGTAGAAAGGTGGGCACATCCAGTGGGTGTACTTCTGGGGCACTAGAGGAGATATCTGGAACTAAGGAAACTCCCTTATCTCAAAAGATACTGCCTCTCTCAGAGGCCAACGAAGGACCTTCCTTGGGAAATCGGGCTTGCACAAAGCCAGAAAGCTCTGAGGAGGAGCCCTGCAATTTGGTCTTGAGAAGAAAGGTCAATCATAAAGAACCCACCCATGACTCAGAAAAGCCACCCCAATGCTCCTACATGAATGTCCCTGAGGACCCACTGGACTGTGCCTCTGGCCTCAGGGCAGGTGTTTCACAAGAGCCAGCTGCCTCCAAGGTGCAGGGACCTCTAGGAAAACCAGAGAATATGGTGCAGCTGAGGCCTGGACCAAGACAAGCTTCCTCTCCCCGGCTGTCCCCAGCTTCTCCTGCAGCTCCAGCCTCTGAAATAAAGATGGAGGTGAAGACCAAACAGAGAAATGGGAGACTTCCCAAGCCCATGCCCTGCCCTAGCAGAAACACCTCCTCCCCTGAGTCCCCCACTCCTGGGCTCAAGTTCTCACTCTTGAAAGGGCAGAGGCAACCCTCTGTGACTCCGGAGAAAGCCTCACTCCAGCACGATGGGCCCTGGAAAGTCCTGTGTTCCCTCTACTCTCCTAAACCCAACCGAGCCAAATCTTTGGGGAAAGGTAAGATGCCCACTTCCTCAGCTGTACAGGGAGGTTATTGTCTGGTTGAGATCACATTTCAGGTGGTTTTGGTTGTAAGCGACAGAGACCACCTGGGCTGGCTCAGCTTCAGGGATTTAGTATGCAGTGTGGCATGTTAAGGGGCTTGAAGTCTCATATGTCTGGAATTGAGCAAGGCACTGTGACTGTGTTACAACTGCCTGAGTTCACACCCCACCTTTGCCACACACTGGATGTGTGATGTTGGCCAAGTACTGAGTTTCTCTGAGTCCGGGTCTCCCTATCAGTGCAATGGGAATGTCACCTATTTCACAGTGTTATTTTAAGGGCTCAAAGGGACACGAGAAGCCAGGTGTGGTGGCTTATCCCGTAATCCCAGTGCTTTGGGTGGCTGAGGCAGGAGAATTTGGGTGGCTTGAGGCCAGGAATTTACAAGAAAGAAAAGAAGGAAAAAAGAAAGGAAAGAAGGAAGGGTAGGAGGGAGGGAGGGAAGGGAAAAAAAAAAAAGCTGGGCATTGTGGTGCGTGCCTATAGTCTCAGCTACTTGGGAGGCTGAGGTAAGAGGATCTTTCAAGCCCAGGAGTTCAAAGCTGCAGTGAGCTATGTTCATGCCACTGCATTCCAGCCTGGGCAACAGAGTGAGACTCTGTCTCTAAAGAAAAAAAAGTGAGGTGTTGGGAGGGGTAACACTAGAAGTAAGGGGCTTAGTGCAATGCCTGGCACATGGGAGAGATCAATAGTTTTAAGCTATTATTAGTCAGAAGGAGAAAGAGGAAACATTTTCCCCTTAGAAAGCCCATCTTCTGCTTAACCTCCTTTTCTTTGTTGTTGCTTTTTCCCAGCTGGAACAACTCAGACCAAAACATCTGGCCAAGCCACTGCCTCCAGCCCACTGACTGAGGAAAAGGCTACCTTCCTAGAAGCTTCTGCAGGCTCCCCAGAAGAAGGCCCCACCCTGGAGGAGGAGCCCCGAGAGCCTGAGCCCAGGATTGGGGCTCTAGGTGTCAGGGTTTTCCGCTCCAGGATAGCATGCCTGCCAGGTTCCAGGGGATTCAAGCAGGAGGTGGTGGGGAGGGAGCTGGGGGCCCCAGAGCATTCTCAGGTGCTGGTGGGTGGAGGGGAGGCAGGGAAAGCCCTGGAGGCCTAGGTTCTAGACAAAGCCTCCTTGGGCATCAGTTTCCTCATCTTTCCCATGGGAGAATTGGAATAGATGAAAGCAATTTGTTGGTGTCCATCCACCCATCTATATGTCTGTCTGTCTGTCTACTTGTCTATCCATCAGTGAGGCAGCCAAGGTGGATATCGGGTTCCCCAGAAGCAGAGCCTGAGACATAGTTTTTTGGGAAAGTGACTTATTGGAGGAGGGCTCTGAGCAGAAGGACAGAGGGTCAGGGCAGGGGAAGGAACCAAGCAAGGCTGTGGACTGACCCCAGGGAGAGTGCTGGGGCATGACCCGCCCCAGAGAGTTGGCTCCAGCTTAAGGCATAGGGGACTGGCCTTTTATAATCCTTGTCTGTCAGTCATTAACTGTGGGCTGATCCCCAGTCTGTCCATCATTAACGAACCGCAGGAACTGCGGGCTAATCCTGGAATGGGGTGGGGCAGGGGGAGCCAGTGATCCAATTCAGTCCAGGGCGCTTCTACAGAGGGGGCATCTGTGAGCCACTGACAGCTGGTACTTCCAGACTCTGGGGATAGGTTCTCTGCCTGCTGAGGGGATCTGGGTTTGGGGTACTAGCAGCATCCAGTACAGAAGGTCGTATCACTCCCATTTAATATTTCCTCATTGTTGTAACAGACGTCTACTGGGCCCTGGGTTTAGCACTGGAGATTCATAAGAGAACAAGTCTGAAGTGTTCTCTGCTCTCAGGAAACCTACATTCTAGTGGTGGGGAAAAGCCAACAGGTTATCACAAGAGATTATTGCAACCCAGTGTAAACAAAGTGTGACAGTTGGGAGGGACAGGGGGCTGTGGAAGCACAGATGAGTCCCCTCGTTGAGGCTTAGAGTAGTAGAGGTCAAGGAAGACTTCCTGGAGGAAGTAATGGAAAGCCTAGTCCTATGGTATGAATAGGAATTATCCAGGTGAAGAGTTGGGAACAGTGTCCCAGACGAAGGGAACAGCATGTGCAAAGGTCCAGAGGCAAGAGAACCACAGTGCTTTCTGGAGACTGACTGTCCTGAAATATTATTTCACTTTATAGACTTCTACATCTCTCCAGGACCTTGGGCACTGCCCTGTCTTTTTGCAGCTCCCAGGAGACCTTATCTGTCCTTTTCCTGGTCATCTTTGCTGAGGCTCCTGCTGTGTGTTCCTATATTAATGGTACACAAAGGATCTCATGATCCTCTTAGGGCTATTATGTGCCAAGGGCTCAGATTTTGTCCATGGAAGGCTCTGCTGTGGGAGGAAGAAGACCTTTGTTTTAGTTCTAACTCTGTCATTAGCTCCCTGTGTGCCCTTGGAGAAGTCACTGCCCTCTCTGGGCCTCCTCAAGAGGAGGAGAACAGGCAGATAGCACCTGGCTCATTGTCACTCTTTCCTCAGTTACTCTTGTAATTCTTGGGAATTGCAACATGCACTGTTAGCTCTCACATGCCTGATGTGTGGTACATGTGCAAAAAGCATTTGCTGCGTGAATGAGCAACGTCCACACGCATGCTCCTTCTGCCCGTTTTTTGTCCTGCTCTTCTCTAGTGATCTTGTCCTTGTTCTCCACATGACTCCCGCCATGGCATCTCCTGTAACCAACTTCTCCCAGCTGGGTTTTCATGTTAAGGCTCCCACTCCTTCATTACCACTGCTTCTCTTTCCAGCTCACCCACTGCCCCAAGTTTCATCATCTTCAGGCCTCCCAAAACCTTGAACCTGTTGGCTCAACCACCTTTTCCCTTCCCTTCCCCAGCATGTCTCCCCCCACCCTCCACCACATCCCTTCCCCGTTACCACGTCTCCCCCCATCATACCCTTTCACCATCATGTCTTCCCACCCTCCACCACATCCCTTCCCCATCACCATGTCTTCCTCCATCACATCCCTTCCCCATCACCATGTCTCCCTCCACCACATCCCTTCCCCATCGTCCTGTCTCCCCCACCACATCCCTCCCATCATCATGTGTCCCCCACCACATAATTTCTCCATCATCATGTCTCCCCCATCACATCCCTTCCCCAACATCATGTCTCCCCCTACCACATCCCTCCCCATCATCATGTCTCCTCCATCACATCCCTTCCCCATCATCGTGTCTCCCCCACCACATCCCTCCCATCATCATGTCTCCCCCACCACATCCCTCCCTATCATCAAGTCCCCCACAATATCCCTTCCC
>NW_012121820.1:15541117-15578575 GCF_000951035.1 Colobus angolensis palliatus
TGTCTTCGCCATCACATCCCTCCCATCATCATGTCTCCCCCACCACATCCCTTCCCCATCATCGTGTCCCCCACCACATCCCTTCCCCATCATCATGTCTCCCCTATCGCATCCGTTCCCCATCATCATGTCTCCCCACCCCAATCACATCCGTTCTCTATCATTATGTCTCCCCTACCTTCTGTCACATTCTCACATCCCTTCTTCCTAGCTTAGATTCCAGGCTCACATTGTAATCACTTCCTTTCAAACACTCACTTGCTTGCTTTTCTTTCCACCTTCACACTTACCTGGAGAAATCCCAACCTCCGTAAGATCCAACTCTCTACCTGTACCCTCAAGCTGAACAAAGATGGAAAAATCCACACATTTGTGCAGGCTAATTGTGTTAGATTCCTGACCACTGACCTCTGGGGGTCCCAGTGGTCCTGGTGGATCCTACTTCACCTCCAGAGTCCTGAATGACTCCCCCACAGTCCTGTGTGATGACTTCACACTTCTCTCTCCTTTGACCTTCAACACCACCTTCCCCAACTTAAATCTCAGCTGATGACCTTCCTTCTGGTCTTACTGAGTACGCAGAAGCAATTGGAAGGAAGTCTATGAACTCCTTCTCTGTGAACCACATTCACCTGCTTGCTGGCATCTGTACCCACAGGCTCAGCATTCTAGTATGGATGAATTGTCCATGTGCCCGAGGCTGACCCTGAACCAGTGCTCTGTTCCTCTCTACCTCCTCAAATACATCCCTCCAGCAAGATTCTCCTCTCCTTCCTACAGGATCATCTTCCCTCTTTGGCTCTGGGCCATTCCCATCAGCTTGAGAACATGCTGCAATATTGCCCAGTTTGAAACCAGCCATTCTAGGCCCCCATGTTCCCACCCTCACCCTTGTACATTAAAACTCCACAAAAGAGTTGTCTGTGTTCCCTGTCTCCACACCTCTCTTCCACTCACTCTAATCAGAACCCGTTCCCCCCTGTGCCGCTGAGACAGGTCTTGTCAAGGTTGTCATTGTATTCCATGTTTCTAGATCCAGGGGTCAATTCTCAGTCCTCATCACCCTTGACCCTTCCACAGCATTTGGCATGGATGGCCACTTCCACCTGTTGAAAGGCTTTCTTCACTTGCCATTAGATCTTCAGTCACCCAGTCCTCCTCTCACCTCACTGGCCACACTTTTGCAGCCTCCTTTCCTGTCTCCTCCTCATCTCCACAACCTGTAAATCCTGGAGGGCCCCCAAAGCCCAGTTCTTGGTCTCTTTCTCCTCTCCATCCACACTCACTTCCTAGGCAATCTCATCCAGGAGGCGGAATATTTTCTGTAAATGCTCTCTCCACACTGACAACCCCGACACTGATTTTTCCAGCCTGGGTCCTAGCCATGAACACCAGACTTATCCATCCAGCTGTTTACTCCTTGATGTCTCTGCATGGAGGACTCACAGGCATCTCTAACTTAGCATGTCCAAATATGGACTCCTGACTTCACATCCCCTTACCCTGCACTTCCCAACTTTCCAGTCTTTCCTTATGGCAGTAAAAGATGATGACATCATCCTTGATTGCTCTCTTTCTCTTACACCCCACATTCAATTTAACTGTCAACTCTTCCATTAAATTGTATTCAGAATCTGTTGACTTCACCTCACCCAAGTCCAACCCAGCGTGGTCTCTTGCCTGCTATAGTGGTCTCCTCGCTGGTGTCTCTGCGTCCACACTGGCCTCTGTTGGAGTTTCCTTGTAGCGCAAATAGTCCCCAGAGCCTGTGTTTCAAGATCTAGATCTGCTCCAAGCCAGCCCCATGAAGCAGGTCTCCCTGTAGAATTCCCATAAAGATCTGTTCTCAGGAAAGAAACTGATCAACACGCAGATGTGAATGTCTGCTCCCATGCTGGGGATGGGGTTTTGTTTAATAGGCACTGTATTTGTTTCCCATTGTGGCCATAACAAGTTATTACAAATTAGTGACGTAAAACAACACAAATGTATTATCTGATAGCTCTGTACGTTAGAAGCCCAACATGGATCTCGCTGGGCTAAATCCAGGTGTCTGCAGGGCTGCATTCTTTCCTGGAGGCTCTAAGGGAGATTCCATTTCCTTGCCTTTTCCAGCTTCTAGAGACCACTACTTTCCTTGGCTTGTGGCCGCTTCCTCCACCCTCAAAGCCAGCAATGTTGCAGCTCCCTCACCCTCCATCCATCTTGGCACTTGCTCCTACCAAAGCCAGGAAAAGTTCTCTGCTTTTAAGGATTCCTATGATTAGATTGGATGATCCAGGATAATCTCCCCACCTCAAGGTCCTGCCCTTCACTATATCTGCAATGTCCCTTTTGCCATGTAAGGTAACATATTCAAGGTTCTGGGGATTAGGGCATAGACATCTTTGGGGCCACAGGCATGAAGCCTTAGGAGAGGGCTTCCCTGTCTTTTCACTGGAAAATCCCTAATGCAGAAGAGAATGAACAGAGCCCCTGGGATTGAGACCTCACCCTGAGCTCTCAGTTGCTCCATACAGATCTCTGAAATCCTTTTTGTCTTTAAAATTTCTATACAGTTTAAATATCCATAAATATAATACATTCACACTTGTTTTGACATGAAAACTGCTTTTAATTGCTTGCAAATTCAATTACTTACCATTCCTCCCTCCCCAAACTTGGAGTGCCTCTTCTTGCTGCTGGCAGATACAGCACATTTTTCAGCAACTTTGGGCAACCCCGGCTTACCCCCCGCCCTCATTTTGCAATCCTCATTTTCACCTGAGGCTCATAATATCTGTGAACAGCACAGCTTCGAGCCAAGGTTCTGAGATGCGAATGACGGTTTTCTGGCACCAACTGGTAAGTGAGGATAACATTTGGGGCAAAAGGATCTCCTTGGCCCAGGTGAAGACAAATCAGGTGGAGAACTGCCCCTTGCTGTAATCAACTCAGCTGGCACTGGGTGTGGGGGTGCAGGGCCCTGTTCCAGGCAGTGTGGGGAACCAGACATGTGAACTAATCGCATGACCACTGTGTCCCGGTGTGGAATGTCCTGAGTGTGTGAACCCTTTGCAGATCAAAGTGAGGTCTGGGGACTACCTACATCAGCATGACCTTGGAGCTAGGGAGAGAGGCAGAATCGCAGGCCTGCTGAACTGGCGTCTGCATTCTAGCAAGATCCCCAGGCCCATCAGAGTTTGAGAGGTGTTGCTCTAACCCTCCATTCCTTCCTGAATCAATCACAGACATTGATTATCCAGCCTTGTGCTGAGCACAGAGATGCAACAATGAGTATGACCCAGTGCACACCCATAAGGGCTCTCAGTCTTGCAGGATCTCACAGAGGCCTACATTTGCTTTGGGAACCTGGGACTGGGGAAGAGCTTCTAAAGAGGGAAGGCAGTAGGGAGATCTTCCTGGAGGAGGTGGCATCTTGGCTGGTCATTAAACGATAAGGGGGATTTCGCCAGTTGGAGATAGGACAGAAGGGCATACCTGGCAGAACGAATAGGGTGAACAAAGCTGGGTGGTATCTTCTGTCGTTGGTGGCAAGGGGAGACATAGTATATTAGTGTCCCAGGACTGCCATAACATGGGTGGCTTAAGCAACAGAGATTCATTTTCTCATAGGTCTGGAGGCTGGAAGTCCAAGATCAAGGTGTTGGCAGGGTTGGTTCCTTCTGTGGCCTCTCTCCTTGGCTTGTAAATGCCCGTCTTCTCCCTGTGTCTTCATGGGGTCTTCCCTCTGTGTCCAAATTTCTTCTTACAAGGACACTGGCCATATTCTATTAGGGCCCACAGTAACCTCATTTTAACTGAATTATCTCTTTAAACGCCCTATCTCCAAATGCAGTCACATGTGATGTACTGGGGGTTAAGACTTCCACAAATAAATTTGGAGGAGTGGGGGTCACAGCTTTGCCCCTAACACCTAGTGTATGAAATGAGGGTGGAAGAGTGTGCAGGGCCTGGGACACTTCAGTGCCAGGTCCAGAAGCTTGCAGTTTCTCTTCAAGGCCATAAGGAGCCATAGAAGTTTATAGAGCAGGGGAGTGCAGCACCATCAGAGCTGCAATTGAGTTCCAGGCCTCAGGTTTATCGCAGACAAAAGGCTCACCATCACTCCTAATTCAAGGGGTGAATCAGGCATGGTCTCTACCCTTGGAGAGAGTTTGGGGACCTAGGCCTATGGGGGACTGGGAAGCTGCTTCCTCACCGCCGTTTCCTCATCAGCAAAATGGACCTAGGTACGTGATGTAGCATTGCCTGTCCCAAGGGATCCAGCAGCTGTGATAGGATTTTGGTGGGACCTGTACCAGCACCTCCGTCTTCACAAGTTGTGCATTTTTTTCATGGTTTAACGACTTCATCTTCTTTTTGACTTTTATATTATGAAAAATTTCAAACCTATAGAAGAGTAGACAGAAGAGTATCATGAATACCCGTGTACCTATTACCCAGATTTAATAAATCTTAACATTTTGTCATGCTTCATCTATTTTTTTCTGAAGTATTTATAAAAATATTGCAAATCTTCATATTCTATCCCCTAAATATTTCAGCACATTCCCTAATAATCACAATACCAGTAGTACACTTAACAGATTAAAAAAAAATAGTTTTTTTGAGGCAGGGTCTCACTCTGTCACCCAGGCTGGAGTGCAGTGACATAATTATGGTTCTTGCAGCCTCAACCTCCCCAGCGCAAACGATTCTCTCACCTCAGTCTCCTGCGCAGCTGGGACCACACAGGCACACACCACCACTCCTGGCTCATTATTTTTTTAATTTTTAGTAAAGACAAGGTCTTGCTATGTTGCCCAGGCTGGTCTCAAACTCCTGAGCTCAAGCCATCTCCTACCTTGGTCTCCCAAAGTGCTGGGATTACAGGCATGAGCCACTGCGCCCAGCCCCCTAACAAAATGAAAAATAATGTCCTCATACTAATCAATTTCCAGTTCCTATTCAAGTCTCCCCTCTTAGCCCCAACAAAATGTCTTTACTTCTGAAATTTGTAAGTGAATATTAGGAAAAAGATCAAATCCATAATATCAAGAGGATATAACATTGATATATATGGATGCACATTTATATACACACAAATTTTTTTATTGTTTTAAAAATTATGTCAGATTTTAAGACATATGTGAAAGAATGTTTCAGGTGGTTGGACTCCTGCGAGGCAGCACTTGTGAAGGTGGTTAGGTTTGTCCAAGGCTTCGTGAGCTGTGAAGGGTTTTGCACGTTGCAGAGGGTGGTGCCCACGTGGAGTGGCTGGTGGCTATCGCAGGGCACCCTGGAGTGAGGTGACTGAGTGCAGGGCTCTGAGTCCAGGCTGAGGGACAGGCGTGGTTTCCCGAAGCCTGGGCCTCTTTCCCCGCTGCTGTACGTCCCCTCCCCTTTCCTCCCATGAGGATGGGCTGTACTGGCTCCCGGAGCCTCAGCCTCATGACCCCTGTGGGGAGAGTGAGGCACACAGCCTAGATTTCTGGAACAGGAAATAGCCTGTCGGGAACCCAGGGTTGAAAGTCTGCAAGAAGAAATCGTGAGCTGATGGCCACAGGGCTGCACACTCACCACCCCTTGGACCGGAGATGAGAACAGAGACGGTGATCATTGTAACGACCAATGATTGAGCAACTCAATCATTCACTGAGCTCTTGCTGTGTATTAAGTGCTTCTCAGGAGCTGTCTGATTTCATCCTCGAAATAACCTAATAAGCTCAGCAGATTATTCCCCCTGTTTAGCTGATGAGGAAACTGAAGCTCAGAGGTGCACTGACTTGCCCACAGACACACAGTGAGTCAGTGCAGAGATTTGACCCCTTTCTGTGTGACCCCACACCATGAGCTTTGCCTGCCCGCGTACTTTACACAGAGGGAGTGCTCTGCACAGAGGAGATTCAGGGAAGCCTTTTCTCACGAAGTTACATTTGAGCTGGGTCTCGAAGGATGAGTAGAAGTCAGAGTTCACAGAAGGAGAAGGAGAGAAAGGGTGTTCCAGGCAAAGGAACCGTTATGGCCAAAGTTGTGAAGGCCACAGGAGAGGTTCCCTAGAGGGCCCCACCAAAGTTCTCACTGCTCACGTGTGCCCTCTGTCCTCCAGGTAGCCGGGACAGGGCTGGGCGGCCCCTGCTTCTGGTGTCAACTACCGAGGGTGCCTGGGAGGCACCGTGGTGCACAGCCTCAGAGGTCACCAAGCTACTCTCCTACCTGTGCACCATCCCCAGGTAAGGGTCTGGGCCACCCTGACTGCTCCAGCCCCACCTCAACCTTCTGGGCCCAGAGCACTGGACCAGACACTGAGTGGAGAGGCACCACATCCTTCCATCCAGTCGTCTGTTCACAGAGCCAGTCCCCAGACAGATGCTGGGGGAAAGCAAAACAGCCTCAGTCCCTGCCATCGGGGGGTTGTCAGGCTGGTCACGGACAGAGTGCGAGAAACAAACCATGGCCAAGAAACTTTCAGGAGTGTCATTGTGATGAAGAGAAGAGCAATGTTTGTAGATCAGTGGTTTTTGAATTTTTTTTTTTTTGAGACAGAGTTTCACTCTTGTTGCCCAGGTTGGAGTGTAATGGCACAATCTGAGCTCACTGCAACCTCCGCCTCCCGGGTTCAAGCAATTCTCCTACCTCAGCCTCCCGATTAGCTGGGATTACAGGCATGCACCACCACACCCGGCTAATTTTGTATTTTTAGTAGAGATGGGGTTTCTCCATGTTGGTCAGGCTGGCCTCAAACTCCCGACCTCAGGTGATCCACCTGCCTTGGTCTCCCAAAGTGCTGGGATTACAGGCGTGAGCCACTGTGCCCGGCCGGTTTTCAAACGTGAGGGTGCATTAGAATCACCTGGTGGGCTGTTAAAACAGATTGCAGGGGCCCATCCCCCAGATTTTCTGATTCAGTTGATGAAGGTGGGTGGGACCTGAAAATCTGCATTTGTAACAAATTTCCTGGCGATAACAGATGCTGGGTCTGGGACCACACTTTGAGAACCACTGTTATAGAGTGAGAAGAATAGGGGATGTTAATTTCAATTGGGAAATCTGGGAAGCCTTACCTGAGGAGGTGATAACTGAACTGTTATCTGAATTATAAATATTTGAATAAACGAAGGAAAGGGTTGAATGAGTAAATGAATGAATGAGAGAGTGAAAGAGTGAGTGAGTGAGTGAATGAGTGAGTGAGTGAATGAGTGAGTGAGTGAGTGAATGATGAGTGGACTCAGGCTGATTTCTAATGCTCCTCCTAACACTCCTACCCCCACCACCATTCGGACTGAATGGACTGGCTGGGGAAGAGGCACCCTCCTTTCCTCTGGGACCCAGCCCCTAGCCAGGGCAGTCTTAGAGGGGACGCTGCTCAGTACTGGCTAATAAGCTCCAACTCAACCTAGAGGTCTGCTGCTGGGGGTAAGGGGTGGAAGGTGATGGAACCCTCTGGAACTTTCTTCATGCATCCCACCCCACTGGAGCCATCACTGCCACCTGCTGGTCACTGACATTTTTTTCCTTCTTTTCCAAGGTGGAGTGGCTTTTCTGGACTGAGTGGGAGATGGGACCCCCTTTTCTGTGGTGGAAAGTGACTAGCGTGGTAGACAGAGCTCTGGGATCCCACCCACTGGCTATGTGACCATAGGGAAATAACCTCCCCTCCCCAAGGCTCGCCTGAATAAAGGGCATGACCAAGAGGGCTCTAAGGACCAAGCTGGGCATGAGTGGCAGGGATGAGGGGGTGTGGACGATGTAAACTGTGGAGTGCAGTGCACACCAGGTGCTTGTGTGCTGGGCTGGTTTTCTCCACTTGTGCTCTGAATGAACCTTGGCTGGGCCCCTGCTCTGGGCTTGGCTTCATGCTACATG
Organism: Colobus angolensis palliatus; assembly: GCF_000951035.1. Classification (NCBI taxonomy): domain Eukaryota; kingdom Metazoa; phylum Chordata; class Mammalia; order Primates; family Cercopithecidae; genus Colobus; species Colobus angolensis. Next base: position 15,548,966 of record NW_012121820.1, read on the forward strand.
GTGCTAGGGATAGAGGCTCCTTACACTGGGCCCTGACTTTTAAGGGCCTCCAGGTTTGTAGCAGAGACAGGTCTGGAAACAAATCACTGTCCAGCATGGGCATTGCCAGAGGGCGGCAAGGACATAAAGCCAGAGACTTGAAATCACCTCCCAGAGCCTCCTGTCACTATCTGTCACTGGGCCTTTCTGTGCTCAGTTTCCCCTTCTAGGATAATCATAGCAAATATTTATATTCTGTTTACTTGCTCTGTGCAGTCGCTGAGTGCTTTACACGAATGAATTCGTCAGTCCTCACTACAGCCCATAAGGCCAGTACTATCATTATTAAATTGACTCAGGGAGATGAAACCACTTGCCCAGATCACACGGTACTAATGGCAGCGCCACAGCTCACCCTCCCACTGGGCCACCTCAGGTTTTGCCTGTGCACTGAGTGGTTGTAAGGCTTGAAGGCAGTTAGGGGCTATTTTTCAGTCCTGCCTGATCATCAGACTGGCCAAGGTGCTTGGAACCACACAGATTCCCTGGCCACCCTTTACGCACTGGCCAGATGGCTAGAGGGGTGGGGATGGGGAAGGAAAGGGGTGAGGAATCTGTACTTTAACAAGTCTTGAAAATTGGGCCAGTTTGGAAAATCCTAAGATAGTCACTGAAAAGTGGCCCACTGTAAGCTCAGTGCAATGTGGCTGAACTAGGGAGAGTGTTTTGGCTGTAATTAACAGAAATTCCCATTTAAAATGTTTTATCTGTTAAGAAAATGTATCATTCTATGGCTCTGCCTCATATCTCTTTGTAAGAACTTTCTAAAGGAGAGAATGTCTTTCCCAGAAGCCCCTTTCCCCAGAAAACTTCCCCTCACATCTCATTGGCCAGAAATGTCACATGACACTCCCCCATCTAAACCAATCACTGGCCAGAGGAATTAGGTCACTACTGTTGGTCTCAACCAATCAGAAGCCAGGCTGTGAGGGAACATGGCTTTTTGGAAGGAGTAGGATTCTTGAACAAAGTAAGGATTCTGCCTACACAAAAAAGTGGGTGAGTCCCAAGTGACTCACTTACCGTACCTGAGTTAGTTGCTAGAGTTAGGAATAGTAGGGCTATAAACGAGGGCTGTATGAGGTATTGCAGGAGCACCAAAGAGGAAGCAAAGGGCTCTGCCTGGAGAAGAACCATGGAGGACTTCCTGGAAGGGGCATTGGAACCTGGTCTTATAGGATGAAGAGTTCACCAGTCAATCAAGGTTTCTAGCAGCCAGGTTCCCTCGCCTTCCACTAGGTTCTGCCCCCTGTCCAAGGCCATCCAGCAAGACCGTCCATTCTGTTTACCACCCACAGGCCTGAAGATAAAGCCAAGGGGCTGGCGGTCCTGATCGATGCCAGGAAACAGCCCCCACAGCCTGGTCTGGTCAGTGCCCTGCAGGCCACCCAGGTGAGTGGGAGGTGGAGAGCCTTAGCCTAGTAAGTCCTGGAAGCCACCAGGGGCCTCCTGACATTTACAGAGCCCAGGGGTGCTTAGGGCTGGGACCAGGACTCTCAAGCAGGGACTTTTACTGCAGACAACAGAAAACTCAGCCCTAACAAGCTTGAAGCTCATTGGTTCATGTCACTGGACAGTCCAGGAGCCAAGTCCAGTTTCAAATATGGCTCGATCCAAGGGCTCAGCTGTTGTCACTAGAATCTGGTTCCTCTCTCTCCATTTCTGACCCCGTTCTTTTTGGAGGATGCCAAGCCACCCTGCTTGGCACCCCGTGCCCCTTGGTGGCCGGATGGCTCCCAGCAGCTCTGACTTCACATGGTCTCTAATTTAAATCCACTAGGAAAGAGTAAGAGATCATTTTCGCAGAGGTCTCAGCAGACATTTATTTGTGTCTCAGTTACAGTGGGTTCAGGAGTCCCTCCACACCCAACCCTGTGGCCTGGGCATGAATGCTACACACTGACGGGCTTAGACTTAGATCACATACAGCTCATGAGCTGAGAAGGGAGGAGAGAAGAGATTCCTATCAGTCATTATGGGCAGCAGAGTCAATGGAGGTTCTGCATCTGCTTACCTTATGGTCTGACATCCTTCGCTTTGTAGATGGGCAAACTGAGGCCCAGAGGGGCAGGTCATCTAGAAAGGTTTGCAACACAGCTTGAACCTACTGCTCTCATGACTTCCAACCAATGATTCATGGTCCAAACATATCACACAAATATCCCAGCCATAGGGGGGCCCCATCCTGTCCTTGTGGCCCATTTGCCTGCATCTTACAGGGGATGAAGGAGGAAATCAAAGTGTGTGAGGCTTCATGAAGGCTTGGGCAGAGCAACTCTGCAGTGGTTGTCTTTGACAGGTTCAGGTCCCAGCCTCCATTCGAGCTATTCTCTTCCTGGGGGAGAAGGAGGCGGCTCTTCAGCTGCAGACATTACCTGACATCCAGGTGAGGGGGACTCAGGGTCGGCAGTTGAGGAGGGGAGCCGTTGGGCTCTAGCTGAGCTGGGGTTAAGGGGAGGGAGAACTGCAGAATTCATGAGCTAGAAGAGACCTTGAAATAATCTAGTGTAGGGCAATAAATAGGAGGCCTGAGTGCTACCACTCCCCAGTATAGCTCTGTGGCAGGCATCGTCAAATCAGTCACAAAGTGATTTCTCTCTGGCTATCCTAGCAACTCCTGGTGGGTGCTGCCACATGATGGAGAGAATTGCACATGGCATGGAACCTATCTGAAAAGCTTCATCTGGTCCATCCCTCCTTCCTTTCTTTTCAGAGGGGGAAACTGAAGCCTAAGGCCACACAGCAAGCTAGACGCAGGGCTGGAGTTACCTGACTCCAGTGCCTTTTTCACACTGGGGTCAGACCTGCTCTTCCTGTATTTCTCACCCTAATTAATGCAAATGTGGAGCTGAAGTGGGACTTTGCAGGAAAGAGCCCTGCAGCTCCCTTTAATTAGTGCCATACACCACAATAATGAGTATGGGCAGTCAGTCCTCTGTCCTGCTTCGGGATATGATTTTCAAACTCTCCTTCCTTCTGTTGAGTGAAGAGGCACGTTGTGGGTTGGAGACGTGCTTTTCCAACTTTAATGTGCTTACTGATCTCTTGGGGAAATACATTAACGTGCGGGTTCTGATTGAGTAGTTCTGGATGGGTCCTGGGACTCTGAATTTCCAACATGTCCTAGGTGATGCTGGTGTTGCTGGCCCATGGACCACACTTTGAGTAGCAGGAATATCAGGTGGATCCAAAAAAACCACAGAATCCACCAAATCCCAAGCCTACGTACTGGAGCTATTCCCAGCATAAACCTCAAATTTCTCTGCCTGGGAGAAGCAGTCACCTAGTTCTTCTTCCATCTCTTAGGGGACACTGTTGGGATTTAGTGACTTTTCTCACCAGCCCCAAGAAGGAAACAGCTCTTGGTGGCTGTGCAAGGATTACAAAGAAGTTTCATCACAAGGGCCAGCTTCAATCCATTTGTGTGATTGCCCAGAGAGCTGTACTGGGAAGGAGCTAAGCTCAGAGGGAGCGAGTGCTATGATTGATTAATGATGCCTGCCTTGGGCACAGGCCAGGAGAGTGGCAGTATGAGTGCTGTTTATTTGCCATTCCTTAACTGGGGTCTGGTTCTGAATTTTGATTTGTAAGAGTTTCCAGAGAAGATTGGTTGCCCACAAAGCAACTTTTAAACCTGGAGTCAGCCTTACTTGTGGGAGGTGAACTGGTGCTGGGGCAGGGATCTGGGCAGGACCTTCTAAAATGACTGTCCTCACATTGAGTCTCTGGTTCTCCTGATTCTTTGGTCTGCAGGTGGAGGTGCTGACCTCATTGAAGGCCCTCAGCCACCATGTGGACCCCAGCCAGCTGCCCGCAGCCCTGGAAGGCCCCTTCCCCTACTGCCACACCGAGTGGGTGCAATTCTTCCAGGTGTTTACCATCACAGCCTTTAGCCCCTGACCTCCACTCCTTCTCTTCCTCTCTTCACTCTTCTGCCTCAACCCTGCTATGCTAAAAAATGAACAGTCACTCAACAAATGTTTACAATGAAGGTACAGAGTAGAATGATTAAGAGCTCAGGCTCTGGGGCCAGGCTGCGTGCATTGCAATCCCAACTCTGCTGTGTGATTTTGGATAAGTTACTTACCTTCTCTGAGCCTTGGTTTCCACATCAGCTAAATAGGGGATAATAACAGTACCTCCTCATGGGATTTTTGTGAAGATTAATTTAGTTAATGTGGGCAAAGAGCTTAGAAGAGTGTCTGGCACATAAGAGCTATGTCTATGTTAACTGAAAATAAATTTACAAGGCTGGGCGCTGTGGTTCACACCTGTAATCCCAGCATGTTGAGAGGCCAAGGTGGGTGGATCACATGAGGTCAGGAGTTTGAGACCAGCCTGCCTCATATCTACTAAAAATACAAGAAAGAAAAAGCCATGCATGGTGGTATGCACCTGTAGTCCCAGCTACTCGGGAGGCTGAGGTATGAGAATCACTTGAACTCAGGAGGAGGAGATTGCAGTGAGCCAAGATCACACCACTACACTCCAGCCTGGGTGGCAGAGTGAGACTCTGTCTCAAAAATAATCATAAAATAAAATAAAATAAATAAAATAAAATTTACAGGCACTTGCTCTATGGACCCACACAACTCAGGAAGCTCAGGGTCTGGTTCCCTCCGATAAGAGGGAGGAAATAAGGCAGCCGCCAGTGCTGGGCTCCTTTCCTGTGTGATCGCAGTCCCTCCTCCCCACAGCCCCAAGAGGGGGCATTTCATACCCAATGTAGTACATGAGGACACATAGGGCGAGGGTGCCTTTCAGTGGGCTTAAACCACACCAAAACCCGTGCCCGTCAATGACCCTGGCTTCTCTCTAGACCAGGGTTGTTCAACCGTAACCTATTCACATTTGGGGTCAAGCAATTCTGTTTTGTGGGGAGCTGTCTTGTGCATTGCGACATGCTAGGTACCAGCCCCGGCTCTACCCACTGTTCGCACCCCACAAATTATGACAATTAAAGAATGTCTCCTGACATTGCTGAATGTCCCCGGGGGGCAAAGTCACCCCTCATTGAGAACCACTGGTCTATACTAACAGTCTAACATGGTGGCTTATTTACTTTTTGCCCAGGTGATTTTTTTTAAATTATGTGTTTTTGAATAGGCAGTAAGTATATTCACATTTCAAATGGTACAAAAAGATACCTACTGAACAATTCCCTTTTCTGCTTCTCCCCCAGGGTCCTAGCTTCCCTTTCCAGAGGCCTCCAATAAATCCACTGGTTTTTGAACTGTGTTTTAGCTTTAAACCCTTTCCTTTACCTGAAATCTTACCTATAGGCCCACTACATAGATCTGAGAATGACGATAAACACAGTACGGGCTGGGCTCTGTTCTAAGTGCCTTGCATATATTAATGGGTTTAATCCTGACACAACCCTATAAGGCAGGAACTACTATGATGTCCATTTTAAAGAGGAGGAAGCAGAGACACAGAGAGGTTAAGTAACTTGCCCCCCAAGGCCTCACAGCTTGTAAGTGATGGAGCTGGGCTGAAGTGGGACTCAGCCGAGAATGTTGCCCTAACTCTGCCCTCTTCCTTCCCTTACCAACCACGGTATCCCCACCAGCCTGGGAGTCGCTCAGGCCTGTCTCCTTTCTTCTCCCTCACTCATATGCAACACCAGTGGTTCTCAAAGTGTGGTCCCCCAGGCCAGCAGCATGAGCAACACCTGGGAACTCATTAGAAATGCACTTTCTACCATGCCTTGCCCCAGAGGAACTGAGGCAGAAACTCAGGAGCAGAGCCCAGAGCCTGTGTTTTAACCAGCTCTCCAGATGCTTCTGATGCACCTGGAGTTGGAGAGCCACTGCTTCCCACCTGCCCTGTGCGCTCCTGGGATGGAAGAGGCATGCTCTGGGTTGGCCTGGACTGACACCCACCCTCTGGTCCTCTGTCCTGCAGAAGCTGGACCCTTTCCTTGCTGACCTCCAGCAGGCCTCTTCCCTGCTACAAGCTTCCATCGAGGAATTCGAGAAGGCCGACCCCCCTGGCGGGATGCAGGTGAGCCTGGAGCACAGCGGGTGGGGAAGCCACACTACATCCCAGACTCCCGGGACCAAGGACTTTGAGAAGGGGGCAGCCTGGGGAAAAGGGGGAGCACATTATCATCCCTGTTTTTCATCATTCACTTGACTCATATTTGAGGGGCACCCACTTTGTACCCTGCACTGGAGACCAGCCTGGGGCAAACTGACTTGTCCCTGCCCTCTCGGGGTTCATGGTGCTGTGGCAGAAGTGGTAGTTTAAAAAGCAAACAAATGGGTATGTCATTTCAAATTATGTCAAGTCCTGTGGAAGTAAGACTGGGAATAATGAGGGAGGAGGGCCTCCTTGAAGAGCTGGAGTTTAAGTTGAGGCTTGAAGTTTGAGAAGGAACCTGCCTTTGTGGGGGGCTGTGTTCCAGGCAGGGGGCAAACACTTGCAAAGGCCCTGAGGTGGGATTATACCTGGGGAGTTCAGGAGTAGCAAGGAGGCCAATGTGGAGCAGAATGAGTGGGAGAGAAGCACGAGTGGAGCTTCTAGATGCAGCGGGAGCTGGACCAAGGAAGAGTTGGTCTGAGATTCAATTTGAAGCCTGCAGGGAAGCCACTGGAGAGTTTTAAACCAGGGGTTTTCAGATTTGCACTGAGATCTGTTCAACTGTCATGTGGAGAATAAACTGTAGGGGGAGCCAGAGGGCAGCAGGGAGATCAGTGAAGAGGCTGGAATGAGTGTCCCAGCAAGAGATGCTGGAGGGTGGACCAGAGAGGTTGCCATGGTGATGAGAGGGGGCATGGCTACAGGGGATATTTTAGAGACAGAAACGACAGACTTTCTGGAGGACCCTGAATGCCAAACTGGGAGTTGGACTTGATCTGGGTGTGGGGAGCCTTGGAAGGTTGCAAAGGGAGAGTGGGGATGGAGCCTCAGAGCACCTCCCTACGCTTGCAGGAGGCCACCAGGTGCCTGAGCAAGTGCAAGGAGCTGATGGAGGCTGTGCTGAGGGACCCGGGCCTACTGGGCCTCCAGCGGGAAGGTGGAACCACCCTGGCCAGGCTGCAGCGTGATGCCAGCAGGCTGGACTTCAGCCCTGATGTCAGGTACAGACGTCCAGGCCTTTCCTCCTCCACCCCATCCTGTTTCTGGCCCAGGAGCTTGGAGGTGGGACCACACCACCTAGGGGTCACATAGCCAAGCCCTGAGGGTGCCCAGCTTTGCAGTAGTTGCAGGGCCTGTATCCCAGACTGAGGCCTGGTCACAGAAACCCACCCTGAGCCCTGGCAATTTCCTCGCCCCTTCTCTGCTTCCCCTTCTTCAGCCCCAGACGTCTCGAGCCTGGGATGGGCATTGGAGGATGTCGCCTGCCCATTTCTGGTCAACCTTTTGGACAAAGCACTTTCTCCGACCCACACACCAGGCTGAGCCCCTCCAAGAGCCTGTCTCATTTATTTCTGGCAAGAACGCTGTGAGGTCCACATTGTCCATTTGGCTGATGGGTAACTGAGGCTCAACGAACAGAACTAGCGGCTAGGCAGCAGCTGGTCGGGGATTTGAAGCCAGGCCTTCTGGGCATTGAACCCCTACCTTTCCCGGTAGGCTGCTCAGACACACTTGTGAGAACCTCATGGTGTCTCGGGGGTCTCAGAGCTGCAATAAATTATAGACATTCCTGGAAAGTTCCAGCTTTCTTAAATTTAGGGGGTGGGGGAAAGTCAGTCATTAAATTGGTCAGTAATTGCAAATATTTTCACCCTCTCAGAACACAGTTACTTATATTCAAAGTCAAGAGCTGGTATGCATGAGTTTTTAAGAACATTTTATTTACAGAACCAAGACCTAAATAGCACTTTGTATGTGTCCAGCATTTTTCTCAGGGCTTTACAAATACCAGCTCATTTAATTCACTCCTGAGGTAGCTGTGAGTATTATCTCTATTTTACAGTGGAGGAACCTGAGGCTCAGAGAGGGTAAGTGATTTGTCCAGGGTCACACAGCTGGGATGTGGTGGGGCCCGGACTTGAATCCAGGCAGTCTGGCCCGAGAATCTTGAACAAACCACCCAGAGCTGCGCTAGACTTGAGAGCGGGATCACACAGATGGACGCACGGGCAGCATTGGGTATGGGATCATCTCCCTGCCCCTCAGTGCCTGGTGGGGGCTGGCACTGCCTTTCTCAGCCTGTTCCACCTTCACCTGCCTGCCGGGCCCAGGCTCCTCCTGTCCACCCGAGGCCCCGCAGACCCACAGCTACCAGAAGCTCCAGCAGGGGGCACTGTGGCCCCACGTGAGCTGCTGCAGGCGTTTGTTCTGCAGCGGGTCCCTGCAGCCCCAGGCTGTCCGTGTCCCTCGGTTCCTCCCTCTCCAGGCAGGCAGATATTTTCTATCCCACTCACGCATCCTGGGCCCACACCTCTTCCCTGCAAGGGTGGCAACCTGTGGGGAGCTGCAGTCAGATGGGGAGGCCGAGGTAGAGCAAGGCACCCTTCAGGAAGTTAAAAGCTTTTCTTCCACCTTCTCTCTTCCATTTTCCCTCTGAAGGCAGAGCCTCTGAAGGCAGAGGAGGGCAGAGCGGGTTTGAAATTCCTCCCTTCACGCAAGTATCACTATGCCTGAAATCCCATCCACACTTCTTCCTTAGTGTCCTGTGGCTTTGAGCATTTTAAAAAATTATGTGCAGAAACAGCCCTGGGTGGGGTTCCAACTCAGGCTGCCATCTGCAAGTCGGTTCCCCTCCCTTGACCTCAGTTTTCCCATCTGTGAAATGGAGGCAGGGCCGGCAGGCGTGTTGCAGCTACTTCCCACCATTGCAATAGAAATAGCGCGAACCTGACAACATCGTGCGCTGGGCGCAGTGTTAAGTGTTTTGCACGCTGAGCGCTGGTTCTCTGCCCTGGCTGCCCCTGGAACCGCCTGAGGTGCTTTAGAACGCATCAGTGTCCCAGCTGGGCGCAGTGGCTCATGCCTGTAATCCCAGCACTTTTGGAGGCCGAGGCAGACAGATCACCTGAAGTCAGGAGTTTAAGACCAGCCTGGCCAACATGTGAAACCCCATCTCTATAAAAAATACAAAAATTAGCCGGGCGTGGTGGTGCATGCCTGTAATCCCAACTACCCGGGAGGCTGAGGCAGGAGAATCGCTAGAACCCAGGAGGCAGAGGCTGCAGTGAGCAGAGATCACGCTACTGCACTCTAGCCTGGGTGACCAGCCTGGGTGACAGAGCGAGACTCTGTCTCAAAAAAAAAAAAAGAAGAAAAAGAAAACATCAGTGTGTTGGCTGCACTCAGAGTCTGCTGACTTCGTTGGCCTGGGGCAGGGCACTAAGATTTGTTAAAGCTCCCAGGGCAGGTTATAATGTATAGCTGGAGTTAAGGGCCAGGGCGTTAGATCATTTAATCCTTACAACCATGCTATGAAATGGGTTCTGTGATTATCTCCACCTCACAGAAGAAAAAGCAGAGACATAGAGAGGTTGAGAAATTTGCACAGAGCCTCCTCCTAGAAGGTAGCAGAGCTGGGCTTTGAACCCTGTCCGGCCAGCTTCATACCCTTCTAGGGAAGGGGGAGGGTCATTTCACTTCCTACTGTGTTCTCTTGTCCTCCCAGTCCCATGGAAGACCAAGGCTGAGGCCCAGAAAGGTGTAGGGACCTGCCCACAGTCACACAGCAAGTTAGCTGGAAACCCAGGCTGGGGCCACAGAGGTGGAGGGACAGGCCTATGTGGGGCAGAAGTACAGCAGGGTGAAGAGGGCAACACAGGCCTTTTCTCACCTCCGCCCACCTCCCAGGAGCCATCTGGCTGCAGCCACTGCCTTGTACAGCCTTGTGGACGAGCAGCTTCATGTTCTGGTCACCGCATCCAACAGCCTCCTGGGGAAGCTGGAGCTCCGTGTCCGCCTGGGCCGCCTGGAAGCTGCCATTCACCAGGTGAAAGGGGGTTTGGCTTGGGGTGTGGGGATTCTGTCTGGTCACATTCCACAGGAAAGCCCCGACTCTGGGCCCGGCCCTAGCCAGGTGCTTTGTTCTGGAGAAAGGACACCAGGCTGGCAGTCCTTCAAAGGCCAGGCAGGCATCCTTGGGGCATAGCACATGACATGGTGCTCAATAAGTGCTCAATGAGTGAGAACATGGCCCCAAGAGCTGCATTTATTGAGCACCAACTCTGTGCCAAGCCCTGGGCCAAAGCCGTTGTGAACATCATTGCTTTCCAAACTCATCTTGGGGAAGGTGCTAGGATTTCACCTACTGCACAGACAAGGAAACTGAGGCTGGGAGACATTATGTCACCTGCGTGTGGTTGCATATCTCGGAGTCTGATTCTGGAACCTGCACCTGGTGTGGCTTCATCTGACTGCGGGTGCTGAGAACCAACACATTCCTTTCTGCCTGGAGCTGCGGGGCATGGCACGCTCCTGCATCAGACCGTGCTGGTCCATTCCCGGCTCCAGCACTTACTCATGGTGTGGTCCTGGACAAGATATTTAACTCTTCAGTGCTTCAGTATCTTCATTTGTTGAATGGGGGGTAATATTAGCACCTGCTATGTTGGATCTGTGAGGATAAAGTGAGTGAATAGGCTCTTTAAGATGCCCCAGAATAAGAAAGGAACTTCCACTCAGGGGGTTGAGAGCCATTATGTACCCACTGTCCCTCATTGAATCTTTGTGTCTACCCCATTTTACCACTGAGTAAACTGAGGCCCAGAAAGGAGGAGTGGCTTACCACGTTCACACAGTGAGTTCCCAGCAGGCCCATGGACTTTCCTCTGCAGCCTGCAGCTTCTTCTCCAGCACTGTTTGCATGTGCACACGCGTGCGCACGCACACACACAGGAACAGGGAGCTCATCACCCCTGAGGCCACCCCTTTTATGATCCGGCGTCACTGAGTGGTTAGAGTAGCCTGAAGTTCACCACCCTGTGACTTCATTCAGATAACAGTGTGCACTGAGGGCGTTGGCCAGGCCAGAGGCCCTCTGGGGTCCCACTTTGAAGAACATGACCACGCAGTCCCCTCCGCAAGCCATTTCTTCCCATGCCCAGAACTGGGAGAGTGTCAGTCCGAGCCAGTGGCCACAGGCCTAGCCACTGAATGAGTGAGGACAGAAGACCTCAGCCTCCAAGGAAATGGGGAAGCTGGACAAGGGAGGTCGCCTAGCAGCCCCTCATGTCCAAATCTGCCTCTCCTGCCCCAGGTCAGCGACTGGATGGAGCAGGAAGGAAGTCGGTGCCTGCAAACGCTGACCCCCAAGGATGGAAGTTTGGAGACAGTGGAGAAAGCCCACGCAGAGTTTGAGAACTTCTTCCTCCAGGCTGCAGTGCGTTCCAGACAGCAGCAGAGCAGGACTGGAGCAGATGGAGAGGGCATTAGAGGGGGTGGCACTGCCAGGGCAAAGCTGTGGAGGGGGGAAAGAGCAAGGAAAGTTCCAGAGACAGTGAGGGAAGCAGCTTGGATTGCAGAGTTCAGCTGAGATGTTATCTCCCTCAGGGGTTCTTACCACATGGCCAAGCCCAAAGAATATTCCGAATTCCCCAGAGGGTTTCTTAAAATGCCATTTCCAGGGCCTCACCCTAGACCTGATAACTCAGCCTCACAGAGCCGGGGGTTGAGGGGCAGGGAAGCTGCATCAACATGATGCGATGTGACAAGGCTCCGGACCACAGGGTGATTCAGCCTGGTATCAGTGCTCAGGAATTCCCAGGCCAGTGAGGAGCAAGGGCGGGGGTGGGGACAAACAGGGAAACGTGCACAGAAAGGGAGAATGTGGGGACTCAGAGCAGGAGCCTTTGGAGTCAGAGAAGTTTTCCAGAAGGGACATCTAAGCAGAGTCCGGCTAGGCAAAGTGAACTGCCATGGCGAGGGCCTGGAGACTTCCAGAAGCATGATAACTGCTCTTTATTGTTCACCCCTCACCAGGAGCTAAGCCCTGTAAGGTAGGTGATGTTAGGGTCCCCATTCTACAGATGAGGAAACCGAAGCTCAGGAAGTCTCCTGGCTTGGCAGCAGGGCAGCTGGAGGTTGTTGACCTTTGAGGGAGGCCCCAGCCAAGGCGGGAGCTGAGTCAGCACCCCCTTCTCTCCCCTCTTAGGCCCAGTACCGCCGAGGCCTGGAGCTGTCCAAGCAGGCCGCTCAGCTGGGAGCTGCAGCCGGAGGGGCTGGAGGGGCAGAAGGAGCAGAGTTCCCAGAGCTGGCAGCCTTTGCCTCTACCCAGCGGGCCTTCCAGGCTAAACTGACCCACTTTTACATGGCGGCCGAGCGGCAACGCACGGACCTCGAGACGCTGCTCCACCTGCACCGCTTCTGCAAGAGGGTGAGCCCCGCGGCCCATCTGTACGGATCGCCCCGATCCCCTGGCTGGCGGTATGGTGGGGACACGGATACCTAGGCACAGCCCCATGGCCCACCTCCATAGACACCCCCATCCCCTGGATACCTAGGCACAGCCCCCCCGCCCACTTGCACAGACACCACCCGCATCCCCTGGCTGGGGGCACAGTGGGGACAGGGACACCTAGACACAGCCCGAGGCTCTCTGTGATTCACTCCCAAGTCTTGTGACAGGAAAGAAACAGTGGGAAGGAGAAGAGCTGAGATTTGAACATAGATGTGTCCGTGGTGCTGTGACGTGCCCTATATGCTTCCCCAAAGAGAGAAGAGATGATGAGAGTCCCTTCTCCAAGCAGACTTGACGACGATGATGAGGATGGGTTGTTGGGAGGGTAGTGCACATTTGTGAGTGTGTACACCACAGCAGACCCTCCTGTGAGCACTTCACACACCTTACCTGACTTCGTTCTTACCCGTACCTCTTTGATGATAGGACACCAACGTTGTTCCCACTTTACAGATGAGAAAACTGCCCAAAGAGGGCAGCGGTGAAGGAGGATTTGATTTAAGAGCTGCCACCCATCCTAAATTCATGTAGCTAAATCTCTCTTTAAAAAATTTTTTTTTATGGGAAAACTGAGGTCTGTGGGGACAAAGGAGCAGGCTGGGAGAGTGTGGTCCAGCTGGGACAGGGCCCCCATGGCTGGCCCAGGCCCAGTGCCCTCAGCTGCCCCTTGCACTTGCCACCAAGGACAGAGTATGAGAAAGATCTGCCCCAGCCTCCCAGCTGTCAGGCCGGCCCAGCGTGCAGGCCACAGCGATCACAGGCTGCTTCAGAGGGCAGCAGGAAGGGTTCTGGTCAACTCACACCTGGGGCCCTGGGAGGACAGGGCACTCTCTGTCTGCTTGGGACAGCAGGCAAGGGAGGCAGGTGTCGGCAGTGGCAGCAAAGGGCTCCCCCAGTTCCACCTGTGCACAGTTAAGAGCACGATACAGGCAGAATCCTAGCCTTGGAGCCCGGGGCTTCGTGTCCTTGAGTGAGTTCTGTGACCTCAACCACCGTCTTCACTGCTCTAGGCCTCAGCTCTTTGCTAAGACCACAGTTAACGGTTGTGTGGTTCTTATGATGAGCAAGGCCCTGTTCTAGTCATTTCACACATTGTTTTATTGTCGCCCCAGTCCTATGAGGCGGGTACTACTATTATGCCCGTTTCCACATAAGGAAAGAGACAGGTCAGATAACTCACCCAGGGTCACACAGCTAACTGAGTGGGCAGAGATTCAAACCCAGACCATCTGGCTCTACTGCCAGCCTTACCAGGTAGTGACAGATTTCAATGGAAGTAACCCCTGGCAGAGGGCTTTGTTCAAATTCAGAATTATTATTAACATCAATATTATTATTAGGAGGAGGAAGAAGAGGAGTAGAGCCTCTAGGATTAAGGACATCTGGAAGCTTCTTTGCCTTGCCCACTGATTTCAGCCAATTCTAGCCCCACTGGCCTTCCCGGATCAATCAAACGTGCTCCAGCTCTGAGGCCTTTGCATCTGCTGTTCCCTCAGCCTGGGAAGCTCTTCCCATTTACCAGCTGGCTTCTTGTCTTTCTTCTGCTCTCAGCTCACACATCCCCTCCTTGCAGACGCTCTTTCTGACCACCCACCCCTGTCTCTGTCATCACCCTGTTTTGTCACTTCTGGGTGCTCACTTTGATCTGAAGTCCTGGTGCTTGTCACTCACTTGTCTCTTGCATGGTGTCCGCGAGGCAAGCTCCCTGAGGCAGGGACTGGGTCCGAGTTGGTCCTAGCTCTATCCACGGTTCCTGGCACAGGCTCGGCCCACAGGGGCTCAGGGAGGCTGTGCAGGGAGTCAGGATAGGCTGGAAGCCTGGGGATGGGCTGTGTGGAGGTGGTGTCTGTGCCAGGCCTAGAAGTCATGCAGAGGAGGAAGCAACCCTGACTTTGAGTCCAACTCTCGCTGTCGGATCTGGGCTGGCCCTGTTTCCTCTCTGGCCCTGAATTTCAATTCGTTCCACAAGGGGTTGGGCAAGATGATTTCTGAGGTGCTATCCATCTCTGTCCAGCTTAGCCTGGAAGGTCAAGTCCTGGACAGACAGACAGATGATGGGACAGCCCAGCACCAGGCTCAGCCCCTGGTGGGGAACGTTGTGCAGCAGCTTTGGTCCTAAATAATAATAACACAATGGTGCCACTAACGGAGATTTATGGAGCTCTTTCCCGGCCATGAGCTCCGTGTGCTTGCACGAATATGAAGCCATTTATCTAAAGACAAGTTCCCTTAATCCGTGGAAAGATGGTCTCTTCGGAGAAAATGGTTCTCCAATCCCTACAGCCTAACAGCTCGCTGTCGGGTTCTAAATTAATGGAGAGAAAGATTATGTTTTTCACGAGCTGCTGGGAATGTGTTGGCTTCTTTGTAGTCTGCAGACATTTTGTGGGGGAAGCGGGGACAGACAGAATCACAAAATGGGGCAGAGGCTCGGCTGGAGGGAGGGGGCCTCCGGGCCTGGTGTGGCTGACGGTCTCGAGGTGTGATGGTGAGGGCACACCCCTGCCTGGCCCGTTTCTCCTTCTGCCCACTGAGGTGCTTGGAGGACAGATCTGAGGTGGAATCCTAGGTCCTCCCTGACTTGCTGTGTGACCTAGGGTAAGTGAGTTCACTTCTCTGAGCCTCAGTTTTCTTCTCTGTGAAATGGGCTGCTGGTGCAGTTCAGTGCGATCCTGCCTGAGACACACAGAACCTGGCACACAGTCAGCGCTCAATAAACATTAGCTAGACTCTCCCTCACAGCACTCACAGGGGTTAATACAACCACGGATAGGAATTTCACCTCTCAAAAGGCTTTTCATGATCATCTACTGCAATTTCCATTTTACAGAAGAAGAAACTGAGCCCCAGAGGGAGCTAAGTGCCTGCTGGCCCGTAGGTCTATTAGAACGTGTCTGATGGGCCGAGCGCAGTGGCTCATACATATAATCCCAGACTTTGGGAGGCCAAGGCGGGTGGATCACCTGAGGTCAGGAGTTCGAGACCAGCCTGACCAACAAGGTGAAACGCCATCTCTACTAAAAATATAAAAATTATCTGGGCATGGCAGCAGGTGCCTATAGCCTCAGCTACTCAGGAGGCTGAGACAGGAGAATTGTTTGAACCCAGGAAGCAGAGCTTGCAGTGAGCCGAGATCATGCCACTGCACTCCAGCCTGGGTGATGGAACAAGACTCCGTCTCAAAAAAAAAAAAAAAAAAAGTGTCTGATGATCCTCAGGGTGCTTGGGGGCTGTTTCCAGATGGCAGGTGTGTGAACCCCAGGGAAGAGAGGGAAACCAGGATCATCATGGTCAGTGGAAAAGATCATGGCCAAGCCGAGCGAGGCCCTGGCATGGGGCACGTATTAATTCAGTCCTCCACGGTCCCACTTCTAGCCTGAGTCCCCACCTCCCTCTCTTCTTGTCCCCCAGATGACCTGGTTCCACATGGACTGTCAGGACCTGATGGCCCAGCTCAGGCTGGACAAGGCCTCAAGGGTCAGTCCTGGGGACCAGCGCCGCCTCCACCGCTACCTGCAGCGACTGGCATCTGAGTTCCCTGCTGAGAAGCTCGCAGCCGTGGGGCTGCAGGTGGCCTCCCTGAGCCGGGTGGGCCTGGGCCAGGAGCTCTGGGAGGAGGCCCAGATCAGGCATGAGGAGATCCGGATGCTCCTGGAGAAGGCACTGACCCACTGCTCTTGCCCAGAGACTCCCACTGCTCACTCAGTGCGACCAGAACGAAGAGGGGCGGCGGCCAAGGGCCAGGGTCTGAGTGTAGAAGTCGCTTCTAAGGGGAGGTGGGACCAGCCCGCACTAGACTCACTGGGCATGGACCGTTTGCCAAAGTCCTGTTGGCTTCCTGGGGCCCCCAGAGGGGAACAGAACAGAACTTTCCAGGCAGGCTTTCCACCCCAGGAAGCTGGCCGGGCTGCAGAGGCTGAAGACGGCAAAGGCGCCCATGAGCTCCCTGACCCTGCCCGCGAGCATTCGCTTGCCACCACTTTCTTCTGGCAGCAGCCCCCAAGGCAGAGCCAGGTCCCTCGCCCCACTGGGGGCAGCTTCTCCTCAGAGGGAACAGACTCACAGACATCCCTTGAGGACTCACCCCAGACAAGTCCCCTTGCCTCCCTCTAGCTGAGAGCCCCCTTCAGTGGCACCAGCCTCTGGGAGCACTGGGACAGGGCCCAGCTGGAGGGGTAGCTGGGAGCTCTGGTCAGTCCCAGTGAGACGTCGCCATGGAGCACTGGTTTTACATTCTGCCTCTGCTGGGATGGTGAGAACTGTCGACCTGCCTCTGGCTCCAGAAAACTGGAAGACCCGATCCTCACCCATGCAGAGTAGCGAGAGTGGGCGTCAGAACCAGGGCGCAATAAAGCGTGTGATTGGCTCCATCCCTCCAGGCTCTCGTTGTGGAAAGAACTGTTGGCACAGACCCCTCCAGAGGTCTCCCTCACAGGCAGGCAGACACCCACCTGTAGCTCAGGAACCTACACAGCTCTCCTCTCGGCCACGAAGTCCAGCGTTGCCCTTATACAGAATCTTTGGGGAGATTCGGGAGTGGTTCCTTGTCTTGGATTCCAGGAAAATGTACCCTGAGATGAGGATTTAAGGATCAGTGTGTTTGGTGCTGATCCAGGAACCTCAGCTGGGGGAGTAGGAGGTAAGTCTGCAAAGGGAGTAAAGAGGACGTTGTCAAGCAAATTTTCTTTTTTTTTGATTTTTAAAAATTCATCGTATTTTATTTTTAGAGATGAGGCCTCACTACATTGCCCAGGCTGGTCTCAAACTCCTGGGCTCAAGTGGTCCTCCTGCCTTGGCCTGCCAAAGTGCTGGGATTGCCTCCCCCTGCTCCACCTCCCCACCCAGGGACAAGGTCTCACTCTGGTGTCCAGGCTGGAGTGCGGTGGTACAATCATAGCCTCAAATTCCTGGGTTCAACCGATCTTCCCACCTCAGCCTCCTGAGTAGCTGGGACTACAGGCATGCACCACCATGCTCAGCTTATTATTTATTTATTTTTTTGTAGACATGTGGTCTCGCTATGTTGCCCAGGCAGGCTGATCTCAAGCTCAATCGATCCTGTGGACTCAGCTTCCCAAAGTGCTGGGATTATAGGTATGAGCCACTGTGCCCCACCCTCAAACAAATTTCCATGTTGGCAACTGGAGCTAGATCTTGCTGGAGATCTCTGAAAGACAGCGTGGAATCCTCGAACACCCCCTGAGGGGTGAGGCATCCAGGGCATTTATCTGCCAACCCTCAGGAGTTGGCACTTGTAGATGGCATGCACAGCCAGCTCCACTGGCCTTGGCAAAGAGAATTGCCTCATGGAGCCGGAGACCAGTTCCTGTGCTCAGAAGGGAAGGACATGTCTTTTGTGCTCCCTGTCTCACGAGGCCCCTTCGATAGGCATGGACCTTCATTCTCAAGTTCAAGGAACCCTGTGGAATCTTGTCCTTGTCCTCCAGAGAGAATCCTTTCCACCCTCAAGGTCCCCTCTCTCTCTCATCTCCCCACCAAGCCTCCCTGGACTCAATGTCTTCTGTCCCCTTCCCTGCCCAACATCCACCTCTCTAGGCTCAGCCTCTGTGATCCAGTGCCATTGGGGCTCTGTGGGTGACTGGGTCCTGGTGGTTGGGGACCGTGAGAAGGGTCCTATCTGTCGGATCTTAGATGGGGCATCCAGAAGCCCCATCCTTCATACTGCCCCAAGTGGCCCCTGCCAGTGCCTCTCTGGAGTGTCATTAAGCTGAAAGTGTTTGCTTTGCCTCTGCAGTAGGATGCATTACTGAAGTGGCCTCTTGGTCACCTAGCTCTGAATTTCCTGGCTCCAGAAAGAGGCTGGTGGGCACAGGTCCCCCACAATGAGGTTGTGAAGGG
Organism: Colobus angolensis palliatus; assembly: GCF_000951035.1. Taxonomy (NCBI): domain Eukaryota; kingdom Metazoa; phylum Chordata; class Mammalia; order Primates; family Cercopithecidae; genus Colobus; species Colobus angolensis. Next base: position 15,567,240 of record NW_012121820.1, read on the forward strand.
GAGAGAGGCAGGCCTGGGCCAGGCATAGGAGGACAACTAGGGCTTCTCAGGATCTGTCTCAGCCAAGAGTCGCACACTCAATGCTTAAAATGGCTTCAGGAATCTTCCGAGACTGAAGATTTCCCCAGGCGTGGTCTAGGGCCTGCCTGCCTCAGAGTCGTGAGCAGAGCCGGTCAAAAGGCTTGCTAGGGCTTCCTACAGAAGAGTTAAAATAGAGTCTTGGGGCTGGCAGGTGGCTGGAATCTGCGTTTGTAGCCAAGTGCTCTTCCTGTGTGACTCAGCAAAGTGGGCGTGCGTTTGGGGGAACACCTGGGGCTGGGGCCTGAGCCCCCCACCCAAAGCCAGTTTTGATTCTTGCATTTCACTCCCTGCCTTCCATCCAGACAGGCCCAAGGATGCATGAGGTGTGGGATTAGCCCGTCTCCATCAATGCCTGTCGCCTCAGAGAGGTCCGAAGGCTCTTAAATGCGGTTGCCATAGCAACAGCATCCAGCCAGTGGGGACCACAGACAGGGAGCCATGGAACCTGGGGTGCTGGGATGGAAACTGACTTGTGAGAGACCAGAGCTACTGCTAGAAGGAAGGGGGGCAAAGGGGACATAGGTAATCTAAGAATCCTTGGGCAGGAGGAGTCCCCAAGGCTACCTTGTGCATCCTTCTATCCCCAAAAAGAACTGTACCCCGACAATCTCTCCCCTCACCGCATCCCCTGGGGAAGAAGGGAATGCAGAAATGAAATATCATAATGAGTAACAATGTATAAAAATAACAAATAATAACAGCTAATGTTTCTTTTGCATTTTCTTTGTGCCTAGCTTTGAGCTAAATCCTTTAAAAACTTTACAGGACTTGTTGTTGTTGTTGTTGTTGTTGTTGTTGTTTTTTACATTGTGAGGAGTGATTCCACCCTATTTTACTGAGAATGAAGCTGAAACTCAGAGAGGTTTGGAGGTACCTTGCCCCGTGCCACCATGAGGGGCAGAGCTAGACTTGTCCTGGGCCTAGTTTATTGGCTTTGCCCAAGCCTGCCCACAGTAGGGGCATGGCATGGCCTCCCCCAGCGATTCCCTGTGAGTGATGACATAGCTTTGAATCAGCAAAGCCTCGGCCCCTGAGAGGCTGCTCTGAGGAGGCAGAGGCCACAGAGCTCCTCCATGGGATTTTTAAACAAAGTTTGAAGCCTGCTCTGGTGGAAGAAGATGGGCTTTCAAGGAACCCCAAGTCAGCTAGTGATGTGACTGTGTACATCCCACTGTGATGGGAACATTTTTTCAAGCTCGAGGGGCTGGTAGGCAAGAGGCAGAAGGAGGAGCACAGCCTGGAAGTCAGGCACTTCAGGTGCCACTCTTCCCTGTTGCTGATGGCCTGGTCACCCGAGGCAGGTTGCTTCCTCTCTCGGGTGCTCAGTTTACCCCATCTTTCCAATGGAGGCATTGGATGGGTGAGGATCTTTCTCATCTTGGAGAGCCCTGCTTTTGAATCCAGGATTAACAGCCTAGTGCCTGTGAATAGACAGGTGCCCCTCAGTTTTCCCATCTGTTCACAGGATTTGTCAAGCCTGCTGGGTCAGGAAAATAAGATCTCTGGATCCTTGTGTTCTGCACCAAGCCTTCTTCTTTTCCAGAGGAGTAGCCATCTTGTGAAGGAACAAAGCTTTGAAAAGACTTTTCACTGCTGGGCAGTGACGTGGGGCAGACATAGCACTGAGCCCAAACAGAAGTCTAGGCACTTTAACAGTTTGCAAAACACTTTTTTGTCCATCTATTTCCCATCTGATATTTACTACAACCCTTTCGGTCACAGAGGTCATACTCTGAGATGGCCCCATTTTACAGATGGGAAGACTAAAGCCTGGAGAGGGGTAATGATTTGCCCAAGGTCACACAGCCAGGAAAGGGGCCAAGAAGGGGAAAGTACAGGGTCTCGGCCTGGTTCTGGATCAATGCCAAATCCAGGATTGTGGATGACTCTGTGCTTTGTCAGCCACTCGGAGGTAGGCCCCTCACACCCTTGTGACACAGACAGGGTGGCTGTCACACCCACTTTAGATCCAGACAGGGTGGCTGGCTGGGGTCAGAATACAGTCTGACCCCATAAAGCAGAGACGTCCTGTTCTCCAGGGGCTGTGAATTGGCCTCCAGCCCAGGACAGATTTGCCTGGTCCCAAACCCCAGCTGAAAATAGCTCTCTGAGGCCAGAGAGTCCCCTGCAGAGCTAGTGCTCTGGATAGGCCGCAGGACTCCGGGAGTCCCATTGCCTTCTGCCTGGGGCATGCTGGGGAACTCTGGGTAGCCATGTTCTTCCTTAGGACCTCCTTTCCCCATCTGTGAAATGGAGGGATTCAGTCAGACCAGGGAAGGAAAATTGGTGTTGTTTTGTATGTGGAACCTCTGACCTGCCCTCCCAATCCTGCTTCCCTCTCTGTGCACTGATCATCCAGGCATCCAGGCTGGAAACTTGCAAGTTGTCCTCAAACCTCCCCTTAACTCCTAAATTCACTCTCCTGATCTCTCTGATATCTTCTACTTCTCTCTCCCTCCATCGTCCTCACCCTCATCCCAGCCTTCATCCTCTCGCCCCAGACAGCTGTAACAGGGTCCTCAGTGGTCTTCCTGCAGTCACTTGGATCCCCTTTATCTGTTCTCCACCCAGAAACTAGAGGGGTCTTTCAAAATGTAAAATAATGTCAGCCCTGCTTAACCCTGAACAGTAGCACCCCATAGCTCTCCAGATAGAAAACCCAACCTTCCTGTGATCTACAAAGCCTGTGTCGTCAGCCTCTACCCTCCATTTTGGCTTCATCTCAATCTCCATGTCTTCTGAGTCCCAGAAGCAATAACTTGCTTTCAGTTCCTCAGCCATTCCAAGCTTTTTCTGAGGTCAAGTTCCCCAGAAGTGGACCTCGGGGTGAGGATTCAGGTACAGGTGGTTCATTGAAGAGGCGATCACAAGAGAAACCAGGAAGGGAAGCAGAACGGGGATGGGAGGGAAGGCAAGGTGCAATTTCAGACCAAGTCCCAGCCTCTGCCTGACTGCCTGGGGGAACTCTGGAGGATATTTTACACCTCCAAGGCACTTCAGGCTTTCTGCAGAATCATGTGGCACAAAGCAGAGTCCGATAGTTCCAGGGCAGACCTTGGGAGAAAGTTGCAAGTGTGGGCCCACAAAAGATAATATTCTGCACCAATAATATGTAAAAAGCTCTCACAACTAAATATTACTACTAATAATAATAAATTTTAAACTGGACAGAGGACCTGAATAGGCTTTTCTCCAAAGAAGAGGCACAGATGGCCAATAAGCACATGACAAGATATTCAACATTACTGGCCATCAGGGAAATGCAAATCGAAACCACAAGGAGATGTTGTTTCACATCCACAAAGATGGCTATAATAAAAAGACATATAACAAGTGTTGGTGAAGATGTGGAGAAATCAGAACTCTCATGCCCTGCTGGTGGCAATGTAAAATGGTGCAACTACTTTGGCAAGCAGTTTGCCAGTTCTTCAAACTGTTAAACATCAAGTCATCATATGACCAAACAATTTCCTTACTAGGTATATACCCAAGAGAAATGAAAACATATCCACACAAAAATTTATGCATGAATGCTTATTGAGAATTATTCCTAATAGTCAAAAAGTAGAAGCAACCCAAATGTTGATTAGCTATTGAATGGATTTTTAAAATATGGTATATACACATAATGAAATATTATTTAGCTATTAAAAAGGAATGGAGTCACTTCTTAACATTTTATGAAGCCACTGTTGTCCTGATATCAAAGCCAAATATGGGCATAACAAAGAAAATCACTAATCTTATGCATATACCTTATGAATATAAATGCAAAAATCTTCAGCAAAATGCTAGCAAATCAAACATGACAGCATCTTAAAAGGATTATACAGCATGACCAAGTGGGATTTATTCTAGAAGTGCAAAGATAGCTAAACATAAGAAAATCAATCAGTGTAATATGCCAAATTAATGGAATGAAGGAAAATAAACCACATGACCATCTCAATAGATGCAATAGCTTTTCATGATAAAAACACTCAGAAAAATAGGAATAAAAGTGAACTTACTCAACATGATAAAAGGCATTTGTGAAAAACCCACAATGAACATCAAACTCAGTGATGAAAGACTGAAAGCTTTCTCTCTGAGGTCAGGAGGAAGACAAGAATACCCACTTGCAGCACTGCTATTCAGTATTTAACTGTAAGTTCTAGCCAGCACAATTAGACAAGAAAAAGGGAAAAAAAGGCATCCAAATGTAAAAGCAGAAGTAAAACTATTTATATATTTAAAAGATCAGATCTCGTTATTTTATATCTCAAAAATCCCAAAGAATACCCACGAAAGCTACTACAGCTAATAAATTCAGCGAAATTTCAGGTTACAAGATCAACACACAAAAATCAGTTGTGTTTTTATATACCAGAAACAAACAATTCAAAAAAGAAATTAAGAAAGCAAAATTTCATTTACAACAGCACTAAAAGAATAAAATACTCAGTAATAAATTTAACCAAGGAGATGAAAGATTTATACACGGAAACCTACAAAACATTACTGAAAGAAATTAAGGAAGACCTAAATAAATGGAAAGACACACTATATTCATGGATAGGATTGTTAAAATGTCAATACCACTCAAAGCAATATATAGGTTCAACGTAATCCTATCAAAATTCCAACTGCTTTTTTGTCCAGAAATAAAAAACCAATTCTCAAATTTAAAACAGATTGCAATAGGCCCCAAATGGCCGAAACATCTTGCAAAAGAAGGTCAAAGTTGGAGGACTCAGAGTTTTCAATTTCAAAAATTACTGCAAAGGTATAGTAATCAAAACAGTGTGGTACTGCCATAAAGATAAATGTATGAACAAAGGAATAGAATTTTGAATCCCAAAATAATACCATGCATCTATGGCCAATTGATTTTTGGCAAGGATCCCAAGTCCATTCAATGGAGAAAAAATAGTCTCTTCAACAAATTAAGCTGAGACAACTGTATTTCCAAATGTAAAAGAATAAAGTTGGACCCCTGCTTCACACCATAGAAAAAAGATTACTAAAAATAGATCAACAACTTAAATATACGAGCTAAAACTATAAAACTCACAGAAAAAGCCAGGTGCAGTGGCTCACACCTGTAATCCCAGCACTTTAGGAGGCCGAGGCGGGTGGATCACGAGGTCAGGAGATCGAGACCATCCTGGATAACACGGTGAAACCCCATCTCTACTAAAAATACAAAACAAATCAAAATAAAAAAATTAGCTGGGCATGGTGGTGGGCGCCTGTAGTCCCAGCTACTCGGGAGGCTGGGGCAGGAGAATGGCATGAACCCAGGAGGTGGAGCTTGCAGTGAGCGGAGATTGCACCACTGCACTCCAGCCTGGGCAACAGAGCGAGACTCCGTCTCAGAAAAAAAAAAAAAAAAATCGTAGAAAAAAACATAGGGGTAAATCTTAATGAGCTTGGATTTGCCAATAAATACTTAGATATGACACCAAAAGTACGATCAACGTAAATAAAAATGGATAAATTAGACTTTATCAAAATTTAAATATTTAGTGCATCAAAGGAAATTATCAAGAAAGTGAAAAGGCAGCATATAGAATGGGAGAAAATATTTGCAAATTGTCTATTTGATAAGAGTTTAATATACAGAATATGTGAAGAATTTATACTACAACAACAAAAATAATACAACCCAATTACCAAGTAGGTAAAGAACTTGAATATTTATTTCTCCAAAGAAGATGTACAGATGGCCAACAAGCACATGAAAAGATATATCACCAGTCAACAGGGAAATACAAATCAAAATCACAATGAGATACCATCTCATAGCTACTAGGATGGCTATAATTTTTTAAATGCAGAAAATAACAAATGTTGGCAAGAACATGAAGAAATTAGCACCCTTATACATTGTTAGTGGGAATGTAAAACGGTGCAGCTGCTGTGTAAAACAGTTGGGAAGTTCCTCAAAAAGTTAAACATAGAATGACCTAGCAATTCCATTCCTAGCTATACACCCAAAACGTTTGAAAACAGAAACTCAAAGAGATACTTGTATGCCAGTGTTTATTGCAGCTTTATTCACAATAGCTCAAACATGGAAATAACCCAAGTGTCTATTAACAGATGAATGAATAAACAAAATACACACATAATCCCACTTGTTTTATATAATCACATTTTGTTTTATATATATATATATATACACACGCACACACATACAGTGGAATATTATCCTGCCACATAAAACAGAATGAAGTTCTGATACATGCTACAACATGGATGCACCTTGAAAAGATTATGCTAAGTGAAATATGCCAGACACAAAAGGACCAATATGTATGAGTCCATTATATGAAATATCTAGAATAGGCAAATTCATAGAAACATAAAGTAGATAAGAGGTTACCAGTGGCTGAGAGGAGGTGGGAATAGGGAGTTATTGCCTAATGGGTAGGGAGTTTCTGTTTGGAGTGATGAAAAACTTTTGGAAAGAGATAGTGGTGATGGGTGTACATTGCAAATGTAATTAATGTCACTGAATTGTGCACTTAAAAACAAAATGGTAAATGTTATATATATTTTACCACAATAAAAAGTGTTTAAAGGAAAGAAGTGCTGATACATGTAATAATATAGATGACTCTGTAAACATTATGCTAAATGAAAGAAGTTAGTCATAAGAGACTACATATTATATGTCTCCATTTATAGAAATGTCCAGAATAGGTAAATCTATATACAGAGAAAGTAGATTAGTGGTCACTTAGGGCTGGGGATAGGGGAGGTGAGAGATACGGCAGTGATCCCTCGAGGATACAGGATTTCTTTTTGAGATAATAAAAATGTTCCAGAATTGACTGTGGTGGTTATACATATCAGTGAATATACTAAAAACTATTGAATTGTACACTTTAAATGAGTGAATTGCATTGTGAATTGGCTATATCTCAACATAAGTTGTTTAAAACACACAGACACACACAGAGAGAGAAGCCAGAGGAGGGAAGCACAACATTCCTCAGTGTGATTTTGATTTGCATTTCCCTATAGACTGGTGATGCATCTTTTCATGTGCTTGTTGGCCATCTGTACATCTTCTTTGGAGAAATAACTATTCAAGTTCTTTACCTATTTGGTAATTGGGTTGTATTTTTTTGTTGTTGTAGCAGAGATTCTTTACGTATTCTGTATATTAAAGGTGTCTGGGTGTAGCACTGACAGTGTCTGCTACAAGCTCTTTCTCATCTCAAGGCTTCAACCTTTTCAACTAGCTAAGCCCTCCTTATCCTTCAGATACCAGCAAGAGATTCAACCTTTCCTGACCACTCTGAAGTGGTCAAAATCCTCTTTTGTTAAAAACCAGGTACTTCTTCTTCATAGCATGTATCTCAATTGTCATTTTGCAATATTTGATTTAATGCTTATATCCCCTACTAAACTGTGAGTTTCTTGAGAGCAGAAATTGAGTCTACCTGTTCAATGTATGCTTTGCACAGGGAAGAAACTTAACAAAGTTTGTCAGATGAATTGAACGAATGGATGAATGCCAGATCTTTTCGATTAGTAGGGGCTGCCTCCAGCACCTGATTGGCTCAGTAAGGAAGAATTCTATGGTTGATTAATGATGTCTGCCATGGGTGCCAGCAGGGATATAAGTAGTAGATGTGCCCTAAATTTGCTGTCCTTGAAGTAAATTTAGAGCCACACCTCAGGGTCCCCTATCAGAGAGGGTTCAGGTCTGCCTAGAAACAAGAGTCTCACCTCTCTCCCAGCTCCCAGGAGTGCAGTTGTCATCCCAGCTGGCCTTGCTAATCAATCACACAGCCACGCAGTGCCCGTTAGGATTTGTCACTGAGCCACATCCAGGTGCGCCAGGCAGGAGCAGGCAGGCTCGTTTGCATCTCATCTACATGAAATTTGCATACACCTCCACAGCTCCCATCTCCTTGCAATTTTCAAGTTAAAATGTCATTACCGCTCCTGTGAAGCCTGTTATTTCTTGATTTCATTCTCCCTGTTCCTCTCCCCCTACTCCCTCCTACGCCTTACACACTCAAGCCTGGGCTGGGAAAAAGGAGGTGGGAGTTTTAGCTCGGGTTCTGGTGCTGATTCACTGGACTGCGCTCTCTAGGCCGTGTCCGTGGCTCCAGGCACAGGGGCAGGAATGTGGCTAAAAGAGCTGCCCTTCAAGCAGCCACAGGAAGGCTAATAGGAACTTAGCCACTCAGTGTTCTCCACACTAAGCACCCAATTCCCCGCTGCCAAAGCCTTTGCCCATGCTGTACGCTCCTCCGGGAAAAAAGCCTTCTCCCTTTTCTACATGTCAAAGTATTACCTACCCATAGTAAATGTCCAACAACCTCCATCCATCAGTTCTGTTTCTACCGTGCCACCTGCCACTGGTTGTAGGCTGACTGGGTGTGGCGATAGACATGTGACTCAAGGTAGCCAATAAGATTCTTTTCTCCCAGGATTTGGCTTTGGGAATCAGAGATGCTAGGTAGGTTCTGGAGGGAGCATGTTCGGAGGACCGCTGTGTCCAGCTATGTCCGTAGAAAACAGAAAGGTGGTCCCCACTGAGGAAGAACCAAAGCTGACAGGCTCAGAGCCAGACTCAAGAGGCCCAGAGGCAGCAGCGGCCCTGGCTCTGGGCTCAGGCCCTTTCCTCCACCCCCAGGTCAGGCTGCCCTGCATACTAGGGTTTCCCTGGTCACCACCCTGCTCCAAGCCTCCTCTTCCATCCTCCATTCATGCTTGGGCAAGCTCTAGGGCTTCTGTTCCTCCCCTGGGTGGAACAATAAGCAGATTTAATGTGAGCTCAATGAACTTTTTGGGGGAAAGAACTTGATGTTTGACATCTCAAAGAGACCATTGAAGTTGTCATTAAGATAAAAAGCTGAACTTCAGTGAGCTTTTATGTTTGTAGTTATACTGAGAAAAGGAGCACGATAAACTCTTTAGAAACAGGTGTTTCTTAGGACCTTAATCTTTTTTTTTGAGACGGAGTCTCACTCTGTCGCCCAGGCTGGAGTGCAGTGGCCGGATCTCAGCTTACTGCAAGCTCCGCCTCCCGGGTTTATGCCATTCTCCTGCCTCAGCCTCCGGAGTAGCTGGGACTACAGGCACCCACCACCTCGCCTGGCTAGTTTTTTGTATTTTTTTAGTAGAGACGGGGTTTCACCGTGTTAGCCAGGATGGTCTCGATCTCCTGACCTCGTGATCCGCCTGTCTCGGCCTCCCAAAGTGCTGGGATTACAGGCTTGAGCCACCGCGCCCGTCTGGACCTTAATCTTGACATGACTATGACCCTGCCCAGGGGCCACCTCCTCCAGGAAGCCCACCCTGATGCCCCTACCCAAACCTCTCCTACATCTCTGAACCCCACAACCCTCAGTGTGTCCTTCATGCCCAGCACTCACTCCCTTAGCCTGGCCTTCATTCCCTGCAACACTGTGAGTAACCCCAGGGCAAGGCCATATCTGAAAGCGTGAGGTCTGCCTTTTTCAGCATAGTTAATAATAACATTAATACAAAATATGAATGACCTCTTATTTACTAAGCATATATGCTGTACCAGCATTGTGGGTCATTTACCCTGCGTCATCTCATTTTAATCCCCTAACAGTTCTACAGGGGTCAATTGGTTCTATAGATCAGGAAACTCAGGTCAGAGGGATTAGGTAATGGGTCTGAGCTCATATAGCCCTTACGTGGTAGAACCAGGATGCAAACTCAGCAGTCTCATTTCAAAGTATGTCCTACATGTAGACTTGAATTCCCCTAGGGGTGCCCCCTGACTTGAGGAATCCTCAAAAATATACCTGCCCCAGAACACTTTGGCCCTAACCTGTGGCCAATGCCTGAGCGACTGACGTTGGTGTGTCTAGTACTTGGAGTTAGGCAATGACTATTCAGTAGAGAGACCACACATCTCTGCTTGTCTTGGCCAGAACTGGTTAATGCCAACAATCACCACATCATTATTAATAGCTCTCCAAAGTGTTCTGGTTTGGCCAATAAATGGCATGGTCACCCCACCCATCTGTTGTGTTTCATTAAGAACAATGTCTCCCCAGGCTTGGGTGGAGAGGAAGTGTAGATCTGGTGTCCACACCGCTGAGCAACGAGACGGGGGCTAGGAAGTCCCAGGCCAGGGCAGCCTGAGGGCCGATGGGATGTGGGGATGAGTCACGGCGGCTGTCTGATCGGCTGAGATCTGCAGGGAGGAAGCCGCTCACTGGTGCCTGCTCCTCCACAGTTCCCATGCATCCAGCTCACCCTGGGGAAGGAGCTAGGGTCCAGCTGCAGCTTCTGCTCCTCACCTCAACCCCTCTGGAAAGGGTTGCCTGGTTTCCTCTCTGAGCCTCGGTTTGCCTATCTGTTAAAATGAGGACAACTGGCGGGGCACAGTGGCTCATGCCTATAATCCCAGCACCTTGGGAGGCCAAGGCGGGTGAATCACTTGAAGCCAGGAGTTCGAGACTAGCCTGGCCGACATGGTGAAACCCCGTCTCTACTAAAAATACAAAAAATTAACCGGGCGTGGTGGCATATGCCTGTCATCCCAGCTACTCTGGAGGCTGATGCACAAGAATCGCTTGAACCCAGGAGGTGGAGGTTGCAGTGAGCCAAGATCGCACCACTGCATTCCAGCCTGGTCAGAGTGAGACTCTCTTTCCCCCCCTACCCCCCAAAATAATTATCCTGGCTGCAGCTGCTAGGATAGCTGGGGCTGGGAAGTCTGTAGGGCCCACCTGCTTCTACACTTTCCAGGAACTCCTGACAACATAGCCGGATTCAGCCAGGGGCCCTGGGAGTTCTGGTTGCCAGTGGCCTGGGTCAGGAAGCTTCGAAGCACTTGAACAGGGCTGGGAGTATGCCAGCATGCCAGCACTTTCAGGGAAGGCCGCTTCCCACGCACAAAACGTGCCCCTGAGCGCGAGTGCCAGGCTTGGGGTCTTGTCCCAGCTCCACCATTCATTCTCTAAGTCACATATCCTCCTCTGGAAATGGGGGTGACAGAGGAGTCCTACCCTCTAGCGCTGTTGCGGGGTTGTGTGAAGTGAAGCACTGGCATATGAGTGCCATGAGTGGGAGGTGGCATGATTATTAATATTAGACCCTTTTTTTTGTTTTGAGACAGAGTCTCGCTGTTGCCCAGGCTGGAGTGCAATGGTGCTATCTCGGCTCACTGCAACCTCCACCTCCTGGGTTCAAGCGATTCTCCTGCCTCAGCCTCCCAAGTAGCTGGGATTACAGGCATGTGCCACCACATCTGGCTAATTTTTTTTTTT
>NW_012121820.1:15579395-15600616 GCF_000951035.1 Colobus angolensis palliatus
AGGCGCCCGCCACCATGCCTGGCTAATTTTTTGTATTTTTAGTAGAGAGGAGGTTTCACCATGTTGGCCAGGCTAGTCTCCAACTCCTGACCTCGTGATCTGCCCGCCTCGTCCTCCCAAAGTGCTGGGATTACAGGTGTGAACCACCATGCACCTGGCCGTCCTTATTGTTTGTAGGAAAAAAGGCTGTGAATACAGTCCTACTGCAGCAGTGGCTCAGGGTTACTTTGGAAGGAGACCCAGGATTAAGTATGGGCTGGTTTTGACCAGAAAAGGCTTGGATGGGTCTGGAGGGAGGAGTCTGAACAGCTTGGGCTCCCAGTAACAGGGCTGATGCTGCCTTGAATCAGTGAAGCAAGGTTTTAGGCCCAGACTCCACGTGGGGGCCTCCCACCACGAGCATGGGGTAGGTTGTATTGGCCATAGTTGGCCACATCACCCATCCCATATAGTTTTCTTACACTGTGACCTTGACTCTCCTTCTGTTGAGCAGCGGGGTTCTATGTTCCTTCCCCTTTGTGACTGCCTTGACAATAGAGTGTGACGGAAGTGACGACATGTGACTTCCATGGCTAGGTCATAAAAATGCATTTCCACCTAACTCGCTTGGAGCCCAGCCAGCACGCTGTGGGAAAGGCCAAACAGTCCACGCGGAGAGACCCCTCAGAGAGGCCACATGGAGGTGCTCTGGCAACGGCCCAGCTGAACTCCCTGCTGACAGCCAGTATCAGTCCCCAGACCTGCAAGTGCGGATGCTTCCAGATGATTCCAGCCTCCAGCCATTGAGTCACCCTTCAAGTGTTCACAGCTGACATCACGTATCAGGACAAACTGTCTCTCCCTGTGTTATGCCTGCTTTCCTGACCCACAGCACACTGCGTGTTTTACACCACAAAGTTGCGATGCAGTGATAGCAGCCAAACAGTGTCTTGCCAGGGCCTACCCCACCCAAAGTTCAGGGCAGCATCTCCCTTCCTAGGGGAGGCTTCACCCCGCTCTCATCACTGAACCTCACCCAGAACATTCCTTCATTGTCCAGGTGAAGAAACAGGATCAGAGGGATGAGGGACTTGCCTAGAGTCCCACGGCCTTCCGTGGTTAACTGCTTTGCTCAGGGGAAGCTCTGACCCAGTCAGATCCCTTAGAGCAATCAGCAAACTGCAGCCTGTAGATTGGCCTTGGGACCTGTTTTTGTAAATAAAGTTTTATTGCAACACAGCCATGCCTATTCATTGATAGATTATCCATGGCTGCTTTCGAACTACAAAGACACAGTCGGTTCTGGCCCACAAAGCCTACTATCTGGCCCTTTACAGAAAAGGTTTGCAGATAATTCCTGCTTTAAAGATGTAAGGAAGCTGCAGTCCCTTCTAAAAGCTCAAACCTCTCCAAGGGACAAGTTGAAAATTTTTTTAGCAAAGAGCTCTAAGGAGATCTGGGTTCTAATCTCCACGCCCTCTCCAAGCCTTAGTTTTCTCTTCCACAAAACAGGGTAGTAACTGTTCCTGCTAATTGAGAGTAAATTAGCGTAAAGCGCCCCTCTGCGCCCAAGTGCCAGCAGGCAGCAGGCCCTCTTGTGAGCCCCTGCCCACCCCCTTTCCTTCCACCCACAGACGTTTCCGGCATTCAGGGAGGGCAAGAAAGGAGCTGGAGCCCCCAGGGAAATTAGCTCCTCGGCCCTGGTGGCTTCACCTCATTTAGGATGTTAATTAAATAGATTTGCATAATATGCTCACCGAGGTGTTACTTTACTTGCACGTTTAAATCATTTAATCATCTGTGTTTTCCCCTCGCTGAATCATGATGATGCCAAGATGGGGAGGGGGTGGTGGAAGAAAGAAAGGAAACTAGGAGTCTCCAGCTCTCTCTGTGTCTCCTTTCTCTCTGTCTCTGTCCATCTCTCTTCCTCTCTGTCTCTCTCTCTCACACACACACACAAATATGCAAACACATTGAAAAAATGCACCCAGGTTTGTAACCCCAATGTGCAATGCATCCACCATCTCCATCACTGGACTCCAGCCACACCGGCCTTCTTGCCATTCCTCACACATCAAGTGCATTCCTGCCCCGGGATCTTTGCACTTACTCTTCCCTTGGCTTTGTATACCCTTGGTGCACTCATTCCCCAGATATCCACATAGTTTCCTCTCTCGCTTCCTTTAGGTCTTTACTCAAACGTTACCTCCTGAGTGAGGACTTCCTTGACCTCACTGTCTTATTTAGCAGTTTTATCCCTCTGTATTTTCCTGCAAAGTACTTATCACCAGCCAATATTATGTGTACACGTTTGTTTATTTGTCTATTGTTGGACTCCCTTAGCAGAATGTAAGCTCCACAAGGGCAGGCCTTTAAGTTTTGGGTTTTGCTCTTTTGCTTGTTTTTTGTTTACTGCTGTCTCCCCTAGTGTTTAGAACATTGCCTGGCTCACAGCAGGTACTCAGTAAATATTTGTTGAATGAATGAACACGCATGGAAGGTTTGCAGGTCCCCAAAGGATAGGCTGTGATACCGTGAGGTTACAGGCTACCCAGGGATGCACACCAAGCCGCTGCCAGCTCTGGGTCTAGCAGCCAGTCTTGCTATCGCACAGGCTGGGCTTTCTCCAGAAATGGAGCTGTTTCTGCAATAGCTCTGAAAGTGCTGACTCCACGTCAGCTTCCCCTGAGGACTGACATTTCTCAAGCAGCCTTCTAGGGAACTGGGCAATTGTTTTGCAACTCAGGCATCATCCATGGGGTACCCTAGGGGCCAGGCTGATAAGCCCCAGAGGTCACAGTCTGACCACAGAGGGCACCGGGAGGAAGGCTCTGGGGTCACAGGGCCAGAGGTCACTGAGAGTCCTGAGACAGCTGCTGTGCCCACTTCTCATTGGGTATTTTGAGCCAAGGTCAGAGCTGGAAGCCCAAGCTTCTTCTGCACCCTTGCATAGATGAGGAAACTGAGGCTCGATGAAGGGATTCAGCTTGTCCAAGTCTCCTGAACAGGACTGGCCTCCCCCAGGAGCTCCTGGGGCTGAGAGAGCCTCGTCAGGGAAGCTCTGGGCGGCTGGCTGCTCCACTGTCTGTGTTGTGTCTCTTCCCCCACCAGACCTCAGCTCAGATGCCACTTCCTCAGGAAAGCTCTCCTTGATGCCCTCAGTTCACATCCAGTTTTTCTATTCTCAGAGAACCTCCCTCTTTCCTTTCAGAGCTCACATCTCTTTGCAGTGATGACCTGATGTCTGTCTCCAGCCAGCCTCTAAGCTCCATAAGGGGAAAGACCAAGCCAGGCTGTTCCATTCACCGCCCTGCTCCTGAGCCTGGCTCATAGTGGGTGCGTAGTAGGGTCTTGAGGACTATTTGATGAATGAATGAGCACAGCATGTGCAAAAGTGTGGAGGCGAAAAAGTACAGAAGCATTTTGCAGACAACAAGGTGAGCACAGAAACTAGCCAGGTCCTGGGATGGTTGCTCAGCTCCTCTGGGCACCTGTAGAGCCTAGGAATCTCTTTCTGGTCTCCAGCACAGCAGCTCCTGCTATGCACTCAGCCCCAGCAGCCTGCACCTGTGTCTCTCGTGGGCTGCCCCAGCTGCCAGAATTCCCCTTGCCTGGGCATAGGGGGAGCTGGAAGTGCCCGAAAACTGATGCCTCCTCTCATTCCCTTGGGGCTGCAGCCACTACCCAACAACTGCCAGGGCAGGGGCAATAGAGACTCCAGCTCTCCTCTTCCTCTGCCTTGCCTGAGGACTCACCTTGCTGGCATCCCTATACTTGGCCTCCTTCCCTTCCCTCCCCAGCATCCCGCCTGGCTCCGGTGTTTCCTGGGGTCACTCCCTAACAAGCCACTTTCACACAAATCCTGTCTCCGGGCCTGCTTCGGGGTCCCACCTGCAACAGCCCCTCCCACTGAGAACCCCTTTCACACCTGGCTGAAGCTTGAGTCAGATACCCTTGGATCCAATCCCAGCTCTGCTTCTGAGCAGCTGTAGGATCCCGGGTGAAACTTCATCGACCTCCCTGACCTCCACAGCAAATGGTGTGGTAACAATTAGAACCAGTATTTGTAAGAAACCTGATCCAGGCCAGGCCCTTATCCAGGGGTAAGTGGTCATCGTCATCACCATCATTTTCTAACTCTAAGCATCTAGGAGTCCACCACCTGTTGAGCCTCAAATGGGAAACGCATGTTCAGAAAAGCAAGCACCCTGGTCCCGAGCCGTGGACATGCCAGGAACTTGGAGGTCTTATTCCAGGAAGTTCCAAATAATCTGCCTGGTCTCCAGCTTCCCCGCCTCTGCTCCGTGTTCTTGGCCCAGCCCCCAGCATCTCAATAACCTCCTCCTGACCCTTGTCAGAGCAGAAACCTAAACATCAGGGCTTGGGGAAGCCTCAGAAAATCCACCTGGGTTGGCCCCGCTTTGTCTTTCCTCAAGCCTCCTTCAGGGTGACTGGCTTCCCAGCAGTTCCTTAAAGAGGCTTCACTGTCTTGCTCCACCAGGCCTTGGCTCCTGCTGTTCCCACTCGCCTACCTGGCTAACTCCTACATATCATTTAAAGGATAGCTCCAACATCACCTCCTCCTGGATGCCTTCCCTGACCATGTGCTTTCCCAGGTTGGGTTTGGTGCCCTCTTTTGGCACCTACATCTTCTGTTCTTGACCCAACAGCATGGAGCTGGTTACACTTGTGCGTATTGATACTTGCCTCTTGTCTGTTTACAGGAGAATTGAGGCTGGTTTGTGAAAAGCTGAATCCCAATCACCCAGCACAGGGCCTGGAATACATTAGGTGGGTAAACAAATGTTTGATGAATGAATGGATGGATGGATGGATAGATGGATGGATGCATGGATGGATGGATGGAGACACCAAGCCACCTCCCGATCTTCCATCTGAGTTTGTTCCCCCATGTCAGGGAGTGATGAGTATGACCGCTCACTGTGGGTTTCACTGTGTGTGTTTTTATTTTTTGCTTTGTTTTTGGTTTTCCCCTTTTCTAAGGAAACAGTTTTAGTCCCGAGGGGCTCTGTCCTAACTCTCCTGTTACCAGGAAAGTGTGGGCCCTGGCATCACAGGAGGATCTGGCTGACACATTCCTCTTTGGGAGTGTTCCAAGCATACCCTGCCCTCTCCCAAGCCTCTTCTCTCCTTCTCTTTGAAGCCCTGCAGTGCAGTGGACGGCTAGACTTGAGAGTGACTCAGATCTGAGTTCTAGTCCCAGGCCCACCACTTTACCAGCAGACTAATCTTAGTAAGCCACTTCCCTACTGTGTGCCTCAGTTTCCCCAGCTGTTAAATGGACAGCTTAGACGTCCTTACAGGCATTCAGGGGTTCCTCTCCCTGCTTCTTGCCTCTGTGGAAAATAAAGGGTCAAAATATGTGCTCAGGGAGAGAACAGAGGTCTCTTTTCAGAAAAAAAGGCTGGAGCTCAGGGCAGGGCTGGGGGCCTCAGGCTTTGGGGCCTGAATGTCCTGAAAGCCCAGCCTTGGCCCTGGGGATGGCGGCTTTGCCACTGAGGCCTCCAGCAGGGCTGGGCAGGCTGAGCTGGCAGAAGAAGGAGGCTTGTTTTTCAGGGCCTGACCTTCCCTGGGGGTGTCTCCTCCTTGGCCTGCAGGGCTTAACCCAGACCCTGGCAGAGCCAAGCTCAGCTAGGGGTGGGTGGTACTGAGGGTGAGCCTGCCTTGGCCCGTCTCCCTCTGCGATACTGACCCAGCCCCACTTTAGCCTTCCCTGCTTTTTAGCCTGGACATACCTTCCCTGGAGGCTACTTCCCAATGCCTGGTTCTCTTGGACCAGGGACAGGCAGTGGTGAGAGCTGAGGGGGCTGCCTGAAGCAGTGACCATAGAAATTGATCAGGGCAAGATTTCTGGACACCAGAGCATGGTGGTTAAGGGCCTGATGGCCACTTTTTAAAAATCCCAGCTCTGCCTTTTGACCTTTCTGGGACTTAGTTTACTTAGTAAAATGGACGAATGATAGTATCAATGCTGGTTTTTGTTTTGTTTTGTTTTGTTTTTTGAGATGGAGTCTCACTCTGTCACCCAGGCTGGAGCACAGTGGTGCGATCTTGGCTCACTGCAACCTCCGCCTACTGGGTTCAAGCTATTCTCCTGCCTTAGCCTCCCGAGTAGCTGGGATTACAGGTGCAGGCCACCACGCCCAGCTAATTTTGGTATTTTTCGTAGAGACGGAGTTTCACCATGTTGGTCAGGATGGTCTCGAACTCCTGACCTCATGATTCACCCACCTTAGCCTCCCAAGGTGCTGGGATTACAGGCGTGAGCCACCGCACCACACCAGTATCAATGTCTTTAGGTTGCTAAGAGGATTGGTAAGTGATTGATCGCTCATAACAGTATTTGGCACACAGTAAACGCTCTATAAACTTTATACTTGGATCCATGGACCCATAGAAGCCAGAAGTCTCGACTTTTCTCTGAAGGTTGAATTCATGGGGGGCTAGAGAGAATGTCCAGGCAGGGAGGAATGAGAAAAGAGGGAGGCTCCCTGGCAAAGTAGAACACGAGTTGCGGTGGAAGGAATGTTTCTTTGTCTAGGAAGTGGGCTGCTTTAAGTTCAGAGACCCTGGGAGTGTGTGTATGCAGTGAGGAGGCAGGGTGAGGGCAGTCCCCTGAACTGAGCTCAGGAGAGCCTGGGTCCTAGCCCCAGTTCAAACCTGTGTTGCTGTGTGACATAGGAAAGCCACTGCCCATTTCTAAGCTTTGAGTTTCCTCTCCTTCTTGGAACCATCTGGTCTCCAGGAGTTGCTTCCAGAACAATCAGTGATTCTGGCTGAACCCAGAAGACCAGCTCAGGAGCCCAGCTGAGTCAGTGGGCAGAAGATGTGGTCCTGAACTCCACTCTGCTTGTCACTTCCCTTGTGCCCATTTTACAGATGAGGACGCAGGCTCAAAGGCTGACTCACTAATAGTTCCCCACCTGTTCGTGGCAGGGATGGGTTCAGAGCTCTCCTGCGTGCGTAATAATCCACCTACAGGAAATAAACGTATCTGTCGCTGCAGTGCACAAAAACAACTGCGTAGATTTTTACACACTGGGGGGTGTTCGTTTGGGATGATCTGATTTTTTCTTTTTCTTTTCTTTTCTTTTTTTTTTTCTTTAAGAGATGAGATCTTGCCCAGGCTGGAGTGCAGTGGTACAATTGCTCACTGCAGTCTCAAACTCCTGGGCTAAAGAGATGGGATGATCTGATTTTAAATACAGGCTGCCTCGGGTGTTCAGAGTTTGCTTTTGGGGTTTCCAGGTCAACCCAGAGTGTCTCAGAGAAAAAGCAACTACCCATGGAGTAGGGCTGGAACTGAGGCACCAGGGGAGACATGGGAGATGAGGCGAGTATATTAAGAAGCTGAGCAGACGGAGAAAACAGTGGCCAGGGGTAGGCGCTCGAATGCTGACATTCATGTCTGACCAAGCTGCCATTTCTTAGAATGCTGAGTCCAAGGTGTTGAAGTCATGTGCTCCTCAGGAGGCAGCAGTACTTATTTATTTAATGATGACAGACCTGACATTTCCATTTGGATGTCTGAGGCAACTCAAACTTCACGTGTCTTGAACTAAATCTTCTGCTTTCGCCCCACTAAACCAGCAACTCCTGCAACCTTCCCATCCCGGACAATGGCAACTCCTACTTAGGTCAAAACCCTTGGAATCACCTTTGACACACCTCTCACACACACACTCAATCTGTTAGCAAATTATGTTGGCTCTGCTTTCAAGATGTATCCAGAACTTGACCCTTTCTCACCAGCTCCCCTACCTCCACCATTGTCTCTGGCCTAGATTATTTCAATAGTCTCCTTGCTGGTCCGGCAGCTCCAAGCTTCCCTGTAAGGTGATCTGTTCCTCACGCAGTATCTGGAACATCCTTTTAAAAATCTAAGGCACATTGCTTCTCTCCTCTGTTCAAACTCCTTCAGTGGCTCCCATCTCTCTCAGAGCAAAGGACAATGTCTTTGGAATGTTCCAGAAGGCCTAAACAGTCTAGTCCTCTTTGTTGGTTCCTTACAATACCTCTGAGACATAAGCAAGGGAGGAAGGATTGCTCCCACTTTACAGGTAGGAGAACTGAGGCCCAGAAGGTAGAGATTATGTTCTTAGGTCTGAAGCACAGAGCATCTAGGGGCTCTGTCCATCACTCAGTCCCAGAAGCCGGAGTGGGCAGCTGCTGGTGCTTCTCATCAGATGGGTCCGCTCAACCCACCCTCTCCGCAGAGCACTGGCTCCCTGCCCATTCTCCAGAGTCAGACCGGATGCCAAAATAGGCTAATGGACACTGTGTGCTTGGCCGGGGCAGGCCCTCGGATTCCACCCCTTTTTAGGCTAGATCAGAGCAGTGCATGGTCCACTCTGAGCTGCTGAGTAGCCATCAGAGGAATTTAAATCCCCTAAGCCCTGGATGGGTCAGTCTTAGGCAGCTTACTTTGTCCCTGCTCTGACTCTGACTTGCTGAGTGAGCCTAGGCAAGTCACTGCTCTCTTCTGAGATACACTCTCTCCACCTGCATGGAATTCTAACATTTAGGCAGTGGAAGAACAAATTGATGGAGCCTGGGCTATATCCCTATGAGGTTGACAAAGAACCAGAAGCCAGAAGATATCAACGATCAACTTTTGCCATTGCCCTTAACAAAAGTCCATGGTGGAATGTCACAGGGCTCTGCCCCCAGACCCACCTGTTCAACAGGACTATAGATCATTTTAAGGTGGGAAGATGGCCCAGTACAGCATAGCTAGGAGGGGCAATAAGGCATTGGATATCAGAACCAGGATGTCCAAAGATCCTGACCAGCAGGACCGATGAGCAGAATATAAGCAAATAAAATATAATAAGAGTGGCTGGGCACAGTGGCTTGTGCCTGTAATCCCAGCAATTTGGGAGGCTGAGGATGGAGGATCACTTAAGGCCAGGAGCTTAAGACCACCCTGGGCAACACAGAGACACTCTGTCTCTACAAAAAAACACACCAAAAAAGTTAGCTGGGCGTGTTGGCACCCACCCACAGTCCTAGCTACTTAGGAGGCTGAGGTGGGAGGATTGTTTGAGTCCCAGCAATTAAGGCTGCAGTGAGCTATGAATGTGTCACTGCACTCCAAGCTGGGTGACAAAGCAAGATCCCGTCTCTAAAAAAATTTAAAAACTACTTAATAAGAGTGACTGCCAACCCCCGAACTTGGATTCAAATGTCACAACAACTAAGTATGGGGTGAAGAGGTTAAGACTGAGATGGAATGGGTTTAAATTGGTCGTTCTCTAGGGGACATTTTATATAATGCATGGGGTCGTTTTTGCACTGGGGGCTCTAGTGACATTTACAGGGCAAGAATAGGGAATGCTGGGCATCCCGCAGTGGATGGGACAGTCCCACACAACAGAAATTTGCCCCACATCCTTCGTAGTTTTCAAACGTCCACCAGATGCAAACCTATGACAACTGTAAGTCGGTCAGCCTTTACTACATTGCAGTACTGAAAGGTTTCTACAAGAAGTTCCGTGAAAAACTCAGTAACTTAGAAAAAGGTTGTTATTGACAAGGACACATAAATGGAATGGCAGTGAGTCAATTATTGAATAACATTTTCATTCCTCACAGCCTGTCTAGTCAATGTGTTAGACCATCGCCAACTACATATCTAGAGGAAAAGGGTTCCAGGGCATGAACGCAGTTACAGCAAAAACAGTGAAACCAACTGCAGATACTTATAACAGAGGAGATGTGTGACTCTTTTTTACAGTCTTAGAGACAAGTATTAGTAAATTAGTAGAGATGCAAGAAATCTCACTGAATCTCACAAAATGACCATAGGATGATCATTTTAAATCTCTGTTGTGAAAAGGATACATTGAGATGATGAGGTCACCATTTGTTTTGAGTCTTGCTCGGAAATTGTTCCCACAGGTGCCCTACATGGCTCCTCCATAGCGCTTTGGATTAAAGCTGCTTTCATGATCTATTTGCTTGTCGCCTCTGCCTCATGAGGGATCTGAAGGCAGAATGCAGCCCTCTGTTGCAGGTGGGATTTTCAAGGAAGATGCATTTTCTGGGTGACCACACAGCTACCCTGGCCTGTGTCATAAAATGGTAGTTCTTTATCACTGCACACTGAGGCTCACCTTCCTTATTTCCCCCACTGACAGGCTGCAGCGTGCCTTGGGGATACTCTCCTTACTCAAATTAAAGTCTTTCTTTCTGTTATCACATACAAATAAGTCAAGTCTGTTACGTCTTGCCCAAACAGCAGGTTTTATTTCAATCTTCACCCTCACCTCCTGCCATTTCATTTTTTGGAACTTCTTTTGTGTCATGGTGTCTGGTCTGCTTACATCTCTGGAATCCAGACTTACTAATTACGGGCATACAGGGTTCTGGCACCTTCACTATGCCTTCTTGGGTAGTTGCGCCCAAGAACATATTGAAATATACTTTATTTTTTTTTATCACAAATCACTTCCATTTTATGTCTCCTTTATATTAGAGACATTGCATTGATGTATGTATGTATTATCATCCATAAGTTTCATTTCAGAACATTTAAATGAAAGAAAGCATAAAATATTTGATAGAGAAAGGGGGCTTGGGTAATCATACTTGTGGGCTTAAACTCAGCTAGAATGTGTTCACGTGTTCATCAAAAGATATGTGGCCAGGTGCAGGAGCTCACACCTGTCATCCCAACACTTTGGGAGGCCGAGGCAGGTAGATTGCTTGAGCACAGGAGTTTGAGACCAGCCTGGGCAACATGACGAAACCTCGTCTCTACCAAAAAATACAAAAATTAGCCAAGTATAGTGGCACACACCTGTAGTACCAGCTACCTGGGAGGCTGAGGTGGGAGGATCGCTGGAGCCCAGGGAGGTAGAGGCTGCAGAGAGCCCTGATGGTGCCACACCACTCCAGCCTGGGTGACAGAGTGAGACCCTGTCTGAAAAATAAAAAAAATAAAAGATATGTGCAAGAATGTTTACAGCAGCACCATTTGTAATAGTTCCAAACTGGAAACAACACGAATATCTCAAATATCTCCAAGCTGAACAGATACATAAACTGAGGTGAGGCACACAAAGGAACACCCACAGCAAGAAGAATCAGTCACTCACAGCTACACTCAGCAGTACAGATGGGTCTCACATGAGCATGCGGTTGAGTGACAGAAGCCAGCCACAAAAGAGTGTGTGCTGAATGACACCACTTATAGAAAGTTCTAGAATCAGCACAACTCATCCATGCTGTTAGAAGGCAAGAGAGTGATTACCTTTGAGGGATGAAGGGTGGATGGAAGCACAATGGGAACTTCCAGGGTGATGGTCGTGTTCCTGTTTTGTGATCAGATGGGTTCAGTTTGTGAAAATGTATCAAATTGTACAGTGATGTGCACTCTTCTGTATATAGGCTCATATTAGGGTTCTCCAGAGAAACAGAAAACAGAGCCAATGGGGTGTGTGTGTGTGTGTGTGTGTGTGTGTGTGTGTAAAGAGTCAGAGAGAGACAGAGACAGAGAGAGCAGAGAAGAGGGGAGAGATTTATTTTATTTTAAGGAATTGGCTTACATGACTGGAGACTGGGAAGTCCCGAATCTGCAGGCTAGGCTGGCAGGCCAGAGACCCAGAAAAGAGCTGACGTTGCAGTCCAAGTCTGAAGGCCACCTGCTGGCAGAATTCAGTCCTTTCCTATGAAGGCTTTCAATGGATTGACCAAGGCCCACCCACACTGTAGACAGATTGCTTCACTCTGTCTGCTGCTTTACTTCCGTGATCTGCTTTACTCAAGTCGGCTGATTTAAATACCAATTTCATCTTTAAAAAGATTGTGGCCTAGCCAAATTGACACATAAAATCAACTGTCACAATGCTATACCTCAATTAAAAAGTGATTAAAGTGGGGGGTGCTTTGGACTGAGGGTTGAGAACCACTAATTTAGTTAAAAGCTCATAAAGGGACCCACTTTTTTTTTTTTTTTTTTTTGAGATGGAGTCTTGTTCTGACTCCCAGGCTGGAGTGCAGTGGCGTGATCTCAGCTCACTGCAACCTCTGCCTCCCGGGTTCGAGCAATTATCCTATCTCAGCCTCCTGAGTAGCTGGGACTACAGGCACACACTGCCACACCCAGCTAATATTTTGTGTTTTTAGTAGAGACAGGGTTTTGCCATGTTGGCCAGGCTGGTCTCGAACTCCTGATCTCAGGTGATCTGTCTGCCTTGGCCTCCCAAAGTGCTGGGATTACAGGCGTGAGCCACTGTGCCCAGCCAGGGACCCACATTTTAATTACAGTCACCAAAGGGCGAGTTCTGCATTTGGTTGCACAAGCAGGAGTATTGTAACCGGATCAAGGAAGAGGATGTGTGTTCCCCCTGTCCTCCCCCCTCCCTCCTCCACCCCCTCTCCCCCTTTCTGCTGATTATTCATCACCTGGAGAATTCTGGTCATTTCTGAAAGCTATTCCTTCACAGTGACCCAGCTTGTCATGGGAATTATGTGGCCAAGGGAGTAGCCAAGAAAGAATGATTGGTATCTCAAAGAAGCACGATTCACACAACACAACAAAAGCCTTCAAAAAAAATAGGTGCCCTTAACCTCATAAAGGGCATCGATGAAAAACCTACAGCTAACATCATACTTCCTGGCAAAAGATTAGATGTTTCCCTCCCAAAGATCAGGAACAAAACAGTGATGCTCATTCTTGCCACTTCTATTCGACATTGTACTGGAGCTTCCAACCAGAGCAATTAGTTAAGAATATGAAAAAAAAGGCATCCAGATGGGAAAGAAATAAAACTATATTTGCAGATGATATAATCTTTTATATACAAGAAGATGGTAAGGAATCAACTAGAAAATTACTGAAACTAATAAACAAATTCAGCAAGGTTGTGGAACCTGTATGTAAAAACAATATATAAAAAGCAATTGTATTTCTATACACTAGCAATGAACAATCTAAAATCCAACTAAGAAAACAACTTAATTTACAATAGCATCAACAAGAATAAATTGTTAGGTATAAACTTAACAAAAGGTATACAAGACTTGTATACATAAAACTACCAAATATTGTTGAAAGAAATGAAAGATCTAAGTAAATGGAGACACATTCCATGTTCATGGATCAAAGGACTTAATATCGTTAAGATGGCAATACTCTTGGAATTCGTCTAAAGAGTCAATGCAATCTCTGTCAAAATTCCAGCTGGCTTTTCTTTTTTTTTTTTTTTTTTGGCAGAAATTGACAAGATGATCCTAAAATTCATATGGAATTGCAAGAGACTCCAAATAAACTAACTGCAATGCTCAGGTAATCAGGACAGTTTGGTACCAGCCTAAGGATAGACATATTTTATTCCTAAGGGAATAAAATTGAGCATCCAGAGATAAACCTTTATGCTTATGACCAATTGACTTTGAACAAGGGTGTCAAGACCATTCATTCAACAGGGGAAAGAAGAGTCTTTCAACAAATGATGCTAGGACAACTAGATATTCACATCCATACCACACACAAAAACCAACTCAAAGTGGATCATAGACCTAAATGTAAGTTAAAAGTATAAAACTCTTAGAAAAAAACACAGGAGTAAACTTTCATGACCTTGGGTTAATCTAAATCTTCTTAGATATAACACTAAAGGCACAAATGGCTAAAGAAAAAAAGACTGAATTTCATCACAATTAAAAAGTTCTCTGTTGCAAATAATATCATCAAGAAAGTGGAAAGACAACCCACAGAAATTTTTTTAAAAAAAGGAAAATCACATATCTTATTAAGGGATTTGTATCCAGAGTATACAAGGAAGCTTTGCAACTCATATAAATATGCAGTGGTTTACACCTGTAATCCCAGCACTTTGGGAGGGCAAGGCAGGTGGATCACTTGAGGTCAGGAGTTCGAGACCAACCTGGTCAACGTCTTACCAAAAATACAAAATTTAGCTGGTCGTGGTGGCTGGCACCTGTAGTCCCAGCTACTGGGGGGCTGAGGCACAAGAATCACTTGAACTCGGGAGGTGGAAGTTGCAGTGAGCCGAATGCATGCCACTGCACTCCAGCCTGGGCAACAGAGTGAGACTCCATCTCTAAATAAATAAATAAAAGTCGTATAACTCAACCTAAAAATGGGCAAAGGATTTGAAGAGACAATTCTCCAAAGAAGATATGCAAATGGGTAGTAAGCATCTGAAAAGATATTCAGCATCTTCAGTCATTAGGGAACTGTCTATCTAAACCATGAAATACGACTTCATACCCACTAGACTGGCTCTAACAAAAATGAGAGACAATATTAAGTGTTGACAAGGATATGGAACAATTGGAAATTCATACATTGCTAGTGGGAATGTGAAATTGTGCAACAACTTTGGAAGGCAGTTTGGTAGTCCCTGAAAAAGTTAAACATTGAGTTACCATGTGATCTAGCAATTCCACTTCTAGGTATATATATCCAAGATAATTTTTTTTGTCTGCTAAAAATTCCTTTATTAGAGAAGAAGAGGAAGACAAGTCCCAAGAGACAACCAACAATAACTCCCACCACCACCCTTTCTTTTTCTTTTCTTTTTTTCTTTTTTTTTTCATTGAGACAGAGTCTCACTCTGTCACCTAGGCTATAGTGCAGTGGCACGACCTCGGCTCACTGCATCCTCCACTTCCTGGATTCAAGCAATTCTCATGCTTCAGCCTCCCGAGTAGCTGGAACTGACTACAGGCATGTGCCACCACACCCAGCTAATTTTTTTGTATTTTTAGTAGAGACGGGGTTTCGCCATGTTGGCCAGGCTGGTCTTGAACTCCTGACCTCAGGTGATCCACCCGCCTCAGCATCCCAAAGTGCTGGGATTACAGGCGTAAGCCACCACGCCTGGCCTCTTTTTCAAACAGAAGCAGTCCAATCTGGCAAAAATATCAATCCTTGGATTTGGAGAAAAAACTCATAACAGGCTTCTCTGACTTTGCCAGACACCTTCCATCCACACATAGACGGAGCCAGAGACTGTAATAAATCAGTGTCGGGGGAGGAAGTGCCAAGTTTGATGACACATATGTCAGAATGTCTGTCTGAGTAAATTCCTGACTTTTCACCTGAGTGAGCTCTTGGAAGAGTAAAAACTGTTCTGCTGGCCAAAGGTAGACAGCAATATCAAAATTCCATGTACACGCTCCAGTTGACTGAATACCATGAAGCATTCTCAGCACAACAATATAGAAAAACTTCAAAGGAAGGATTCTTCCTCTAAGTTCCACCAATTACATTACTTGGGCCTGAAACCATCTTGTTAGACTGCATGTTGAGGCTCGTTATTCTAGATTTGTTTGGTGTTGTCTTTGCACTCAAGTCTTGTTTTCCAGAAGAAATGCAGGCACAATCCAATTGCAATTTTATCATCATGTGTTTTGGATGTTACAGTTAGCCTCCATTCCCCTTCCTTCTCCTTCTTAAGTATCACTAAAGCCTTCTCGGCCCCTGACCAACACCCCGACTTTCGCTGACACAAGCCTCCCCAAGAGAAATTAAAATATACATCCACACAAAAACACATACACAAATGTTCACAGTATCATTATTCACAAGAATTTAAAAGTGGAAACAAGCCAGGTTCGGTAGCTCACGACTGTAATCCTAACACTTTGGGAGGCTGAGGCAGGAGGATCACTTGAGCCCAGGAGTTTGAGATCAGGTTAGGCAACACAGCGAGACCTTGTCTCTACAATAAAATGAAATAAGAAAAAATTAGCCAACTGTGGTAGCACACATCTGTAGTCTCAGCTACTCAGGAGTCTAAGGTGGGAGGATTGCTGGAGCCCAGGAGGTTGAGACTGCAGTAAGCCATGATTGTGCCACTGCACTGCAGCCTGGGCTACAGAACAAGACCCTGTCTCTAAAAATAAAATAAAAGTGGAGACTACCCAAATGTCTATCAGCTGATGAATGGATAAATAAAATGCGGTACATTCATATAATGGAACATTATCTAGCAATAAAAAGAAATATAATTCTGATATGTGCCATGACATGGATGAACCTTGAAAACCTTATGCTAAGTGAAAGAAGCCAGCCACAAAAGGTGATATATTGTATAATTTGATTTATATGAAATGTCCGGAATAAGTAAACCTATAAAGATAGGAAATAGGCTCACAGTTGCCTAGGACTGGGGAGAGAGGTAAGGAGTTGACTCCTAATGGGTATGAAATTTCTTTTTTGGGTGAAGAAATGTCCTAAAATGAGATGATGATGATAGATCTACAACTTTGTGAATACACTAAGTGTCAAATTGTACACTTTAAATATGGTATGTTCATTATGTCTCAGGAAAACTATTTAAATAAACAAAAAGTACGAATCCTTGACTTGTAAGTTCCATGGTAGAGATTTAGTGGAAGGAAATAGTTGCCAACAGGCTCAAAGATGTAGCTTATATCACCCAGAGTTCAGGTGCAGGTCACAGAAACCACATTCACTACTTTCAACATAAGGAGATTTAATGCGAGAAGTTGTGTTCTTGCAAAATCATGAAAAGTTCTGAAGCAAGGGACCTGGGCTTCTAGGAGTGATTCTTAGAATGTCACCGCTAAACTGGCCTGCCCAGGAAAGATGCTGCCTCTGCCACCACCCAGAAACTTGGGAACTATTGTCTTCAGGAATTTGTCAGCTTAGCCTCACTCCAGCCATCAGATGCGGCTGATGTCCCATCACCACTTCTCAACATCCAAGAGTTGGTGACCAGGCACTGTAGACACAGCTGTAGGAGGTCTCAATGGCTTCACAACTGGCAAAAGCAGGAGGATGACATCTCTCTTACTTTTGCCTTCAAAACCTCACACAAGTGCATTTAATGGGAACTACTTAATTGGTCTCTAAACCCTAGCTGCAAGGGAGTTGGGAAATGCAGTCTTCACCCTTCCAGCCCCTGCAGTTGAGGAAGACATATAAGAGGAGGTTGAAATTGATATGGAATAAGTCAATCCACCTTCTGAGCCCAAGGCTGCAGGGATGGCACTGTTCGCAGTAGTGAAAAAAATGAGAAACAACCTAAATGTGCAAGAAAAGTGGGGCTTGATAAGTTAGGATTCAGCCATGTGATGAAATTCTAGAAAACCAATAATTATGTTGTAGAAATACATGTGATTTTAAAATGTTAGGCACACAGTGAAAAAAGGCAAGGGACAAAATGTGCTTAGAGTCAACTTTCATGACAGTAGGAACCACATTCTCTGGTCCACGGCCTGCCACATGCTTGGCACAGGGTGAATGTTCAACAAATATTTCCTGGACAATTGAGTGATTCCATTTTTAGAAATTAAATACATAATTATGTGAGTTTGTATATACACATACACTTAAATATGACGTAGCAACATCGAACAAGATAAAACAAAATGTTAACACTTGTTCTCTTTGTTGGTGATATTTGGATTGACTTTAACTTTCATCTTTTCACTGTTCTGTATTTTATAAATTTTAAATAGTGAGCATGTATTATGCGTAATTACAGGGAAATCACAGATGTTCTTAGAGCCACAGAGAGAAAGCAGGCTGGCCTCATTTCTTCATCTCTCCCAGGGCCAGGCACAGAGTTGGGTCCAGAGTGGGCGCCAGGTTGACCAAGTTGACCTCCATTTGCTGCCTGAGAGATTTCAGGGTCTTTCTTCAGGAACTCATGGGTAGAGCTGGCTTTCTAAGACAATCTAGACTCTAACATAGTAGTGCTTCTCCCCATCTAAAACTGGCCAAGTACCAAAGCCATGTGACCTTTCCCAAGTGCCAGTCTTGAGTGCTTGCTGAGGCTGTCCCAGGGCGACTTCAAGCTCAAGGATCTTTAAGAGCTAGATCAACAACTCAGCCCTGCCCCTCTCGTACACCTGTCAGGCCCTGGGGCCATTGCTGTTTTGATCTACCAAGCCAGGTCTGACCTCACTGCTCCCAGCTGTGCTCAGTCAGGCAGAGGCTTTTTAGGGATTGAGAGGAGGATTGGTCTGCCCTCTGAGGCTGCCCCTTGGTATCATGAGATGTCTCTCAGGGGTTGCTTTGTTTGTTCCACTTTCACTTACACAGCTGTTAAGGTTTTAGGTCACACGAAGAGGGGAGTAGGGAGCAGAATGAGAAAAATGAGAGTCCCAGTTGGCTGTGTGCCATCCAGAACCACACAGGCTAGTGAGGTAAATTATGAGCCTTGCTTTCCACAACCAGCTCTGCCTCACGCTTTCTGCCAGTGGACGGGGCACTGACAATGGCAGGCCCTCTTCTTCCTCAGGGCCTTTGGGAGAACTGGAGGAGATCCCCGAGTGCTTGATAGTCAGTGCCAGCCATCACCCCACTGATCACCCCCACTAGCCAGATGGGGAAACCAAAGCTCCAGAGAGGAAGAACACAACTAGGGTCACACAACTGGAAAAGGAACATGTAACAAGAGAGTTTCCACATCAGCCATGATATTCGGAGACTGCAGGGAAGGCCCGAAGGGGAGGAACAGAGAGAGGGATGTCACAGAGGACTGGGAACTGGTCCTACTGGGAACAGCTCACTTCACAGGACCTGCAAACACACCCCAGCATCAGGCTCAGCCCCACCTACAGAGACCAGGGTGGGAGCAAACGCTTCTGCCCCTGATGAACGGTGGGTGCCATTTCCCTTTCTGGCCTCAATTTGCTCTTCTTTTCAAAAGGACCCAGGGATGATGATAATCACTAAATTCAAGATCTAAAATTCTGGCCAGGCATGGTGGCTCATGTCTGCAATCCCAGCACTTTGAGAGGTCAAGGTGGGAGGATCACATAAGGTCAGGAATTCAAGACCAGCCTGGCCAATATGGTGAAACCCCGTCTCTACTAAAAATACAAAAAAAATTAGCCGGGTGTGGTGGCGCAGGCCTGTAATCCCAGCTACTCAGGAGGCTGAGGCAGGAGAATGACTCCAACCCAGGAGGCAGAGGTTGCAGTGAGCCAAGATTGCACCATTGCACTCTAGCCTGGGCAACAGAGCAAGACTCTGCCTCTAAAAAAAAAAAAAGAAAAAGAAAGAAAAAAAAAAGATCTAAAATTCCATGATGAGCAATTCCAGCACTATTTTCCCGGAATGCAGCCTTGACTATGCCACTTTCCTGCTTTAAAATTTCCCACGGCTCCCTGTGTCTTAAACTGAGCCTGGTAAACAAAGACCTTTGTTGTCCAAGCCCCACAAACCTCTCCAGTCTTGACATTCCTTCCAAGTACCCCCAAACCCCGGCCATATTGTTTGACTCCTTCTTCCTGTGAATTCTCCGCACTATTACTCACTTCTGTAACTTTACCCCTGTGTGCACAGACAAGTCTCTTTGCGTGTCTGTTAGGCTGTTCTTACGTTGCTGTAAAGGAATGTCTGAAGCTGGGTAATTTATAAAGAAAAGAGGTTGAATTGGCTCAGGGTTCTGTGGGCCATACAAGCATGGTACTGACATTAGCTTGGCTTCTAGGGAGGCCTCAGGGAGATTCTACTCATGGTAGAAGGTGAAGGCGAAGTGGGAGCAGGTATATTACGTAGTAGGAGCAGGTGCAAGAGAGAGAGGGGGAAGACGCCACACACCTTTAAACAGCCAGATCTCATTAGAACTCAATCACTTTCACAAGGATAGTGCCAAGAGTATGATGCTAAACCACGCATGAGAAATCCACTTTTTTAAAAAAATTTTACTTTAAGTTCTGGAATACATGTGCTGAACATGCAGGTTTGTTACATAGGTATACATGTGTCATGGTGGTTTGCTGCACCTATCAACCCATTATCTAGGTTTTAAGCCCCGCATGCATTAGGTGTTTGTCCTAATGCTCTTCCTCCCCTTTCTCCCCACCCCTCAACAGGCCCCAGGGTGTGATGTTCCCCTCCCTGTGTCCATGTGTTCTCATTGTTCAACTCCCACTTATGAGTGAAAACATGTGGTGTTTGCTGAGGATGAGGGTTTCCAGTTTCATCCATGTCCCTGCAAAGGACATGAACTCATTCTTTTTTATGGCTGCAGAGAAATCCACTTTTCATGATCCAATCACCTCCCACCAGACCCCACCTCCAACACTGAGAATTACAATTCAACATGAGATTTAGAGCAGACAACATCCAAAATCTATCAGTGTGAAATGCTCCTCTTTACCTTATCTGCAAAACTCATATTCACACTGGAAAACCCACATTGTGTCACCTTCTCCATGGAGGCTGCCCTGATCTGTCACACAGAGAGAATCCCTTGTTCATCTGGGGGTCTCTTAGGTCCCAAGCCTTCTTCCACCACGACCCTGAACACAGGTTGTGAAAATTAATTGTTGTTCTTGTTTTTTTGTTGTTATTGTTACTGTTTTGAGACAGGATCTCACTCTGTTGCCCACACTGGTATGCAATGGCACGATCATGGCTCACTGCAGTCTCAGCTTCCTAGGCTCAAGCAATCCTCCTACCTCAGCCTCCCTCAAGTAGCTAGGTGTACAGGCATGTGCCACCATGCCTGGCTAATATTTTATTTTTATTTTTGTAAAGACAAAGTCTCACTATGTTGCCCAAGCTGGTTTTGAACTCCAGGGCTCAAGCGATCCTCCCACCTTGGCCTCCCGAAGTGTTGGGATGACAGGGGTTAGCCATCATGCCAGGCCAGGAATTACTATTTGCATAGTGAGCACCTTGTCATCTGTTTCGTCCACTGAGCTGAGAGTTCCTTGCCAGCAGAAACTGTCTTACTCACAATTAAGCATACAGTAGGTACTCAATAAATGTTCAATAAATAAATTATCCAATAAGTAAATTAATCTTTCAAAAATCCCGTAGCTCTGTCTCTGTTCATGGGTCCTTGGACACTGGGACTCCTCTCTGGCCTCAGTGTTCCCAGTTCTACAACGGCAGGTTGACCAGTTTCTGAGGGCATGACCACTTTCTTCCCACAAGCTACAATGAGTCAGGGACCCCAGTAATGTCATCAGCTCACTTAGAGCCCGTTTGGCTAAAGAGGAAATTGAGACACAGTTAAGCAATCTCCAGGGTCACACAGCATCTAATGTGTGTGGGTCAAATCTCTGTCCCTTCATCATCAAGTTCCCTCCACACTCTCCAGAGCCTGCTGTGTGCATGCAGCACAGACTTCTCAGGCACCACACTACACCCAGGCTACCAACTCAAAGAGGAGGATGCCAGGCCGAGGGAACGACCAGTGCAAAAGTTCTAAAGAGAGGACACATCAGGAATTTTGAGGAGGTGATTAGAAACCTGGACC
>NW_012121820.1:15600666-15613470 GCF_000951035.1 Colobus angolensis palliatus
AGTGTGAAATGCTCCTCTTTACCTTATCTGCAAAACTCATATTCACACTGGAAAACCCACATTGTGTCACCTTCTCCATGGAGGCTGCCCTGATCTGTCACACAGAGAGAATCCCTTGTTCATCTGGGGGTCTCTTAGGTCCCAAGCCTTCTTCCACCACGACCCTGAACACAGGTTGTGAAAATTAATTGTTGTTCTTGTTTTTTTGTTGTTATTGTTACTGTTTTGAGACAGGATCTCACTCTGTTGCCCACACTGGTATGCAATGGCACGATCATGGCTCACTGCAGTCTCAGCTTCCTAGGCTCAAGCAATCCTCCTACCTCAGCCTCCCTCAAGTAGCTAGGTGTACAGGCATGTGCCACCATGCCTGGCTAATATTTTATTTTTATTTTTGTAAAGACAAAGTCTCACTATGTTGCCCAAGCTGGTTTTGAACTCCAGGGCTCAAGCGATCCTCCCACCTTGGCCTCCCGAAGTGTTGGGATGACAGGGGTTAGCCATCATGCCAGGCCAGGAATTACTATTTGCATAGTGAGCACCTTGTCATCTGTTTCGTCCACTGAGCTGAGAGTTCCTTGCCAGCAGAAACTGTCTTACTCACAATTAAGCATACAGTAGGTACTCAATAAATGTTCAATAAATAAATTATCCAATAAGTAAATTAATCTTTCAAAAATCCCGTCGCTCTGTCTCTGTTCATGGGTCCTTGGACACTGGGACTCCTCTCTGGCCTCAGTGTTCCCAGTTCTACAACGGCAGGTTGACCAGTTTCTGAGGGCATGACCACTTTCTTCCCACAAGCTACAATGAGTCAGGGACCCCAGTAATGTCATCAGCTCACTTAGAGCCCGTTTGGCTAAAGAGGAAATTGAGACACAGTTAAGCAATCTCCAGGGTCACACAGCATCTAATGTGTGTGGGTCAAATCTCTGTCCCTTCATCATTAAGTTCCCTCCATACTCTCCAGAGCCTGCTGTGTGCATGCAGCACAGACTTCTCAGGCGCCACACTACACCCAGGCTACCAACTCAAAGAGGAGGATGCCAGGCCGAGGGAACGACCAGTGCAAAAGTTCTAAAGAGAGGACACATCAGGAATTTTGAGGAGGTGATTAGAAACCTGGACCCGGGATTTAAGAGTAAGGACAGGGCTGAAGATGCAAATGTGGGAGCCTTCAGCACATAGATGGCATTTAAAGTCAGGGATGGTGAGTAGGCTGAAGATGATGCATGTAAATTTCAGGACCCCTGCACTCAGTGAGCCCTTGGCAAATGATGGCCAAGCGGTCGTTGATGAGATGGTTGTCATCAAGACGTGATCCTGGAGTTAAGCTGTGAAGGATAAAAAAAACATGAGAAACAGTATGCACAAACAGGGTGTGAGCAGGGTCCTCCCACCTCCCAGCCCAGCCTCCATCCTCTCTCTGGACAACAGTACCACCCACCTCCTTCTGCTGCTCTTCTCGTCCTTACTCCCTCCTTAGCTAATGCTGGTATTTTGCAAAAAGCATGGGTTTGGGACCTGGGCAGATCTGGTCCTGGGCACGTGCCTCACTTTCTGCATCTATAGTCTGTGCCAGAGCATGGGACTAGGACCGACAGGGAAGGAATCAGACCAAGTGTGAATCCACCCAGACAGACCACAGGGCCCACCCCAGCTCCAGTGACCAGAGGCATGCTCCTTGCTCTCTCTGACCCCTACTTTTTATTTTTTTGAGACGGAGTCTTGCTCTGTTGCCCAGACTGGAGTGCAGTACTGTGATCTCGGCTCACTGCAAGCTCCGCCTCCCGGGTTCACACCATTCTCCTGCTTCAGCCTCCTGAGTAGCTGGGACTACAGGCACCCGCCACCACACTCGGCTAATTTTTTGTGTTTTTAGTAGAGGCAGGGTTCACCATGTTTGACAGGATGGTCTTGATCTCCTGACCTCGTTATCCACCTGCCTCGGCTTCCCAAAGCACTGGGATTACAGGTATGAGCCACCGTGCCCGGCCTCTGGCCCCTACTCTTTACATCTGGAAATTGGGTGGTGGAGCCATTTGTCATCTAGACATAGAACTACCTGGGAGATGGATTAACTTATGGTCCTTGTGCGGCCAGATGGGGCTGAGAACAAACAAACAATCAAAAGGCAATCACGGCCAGGGGCGGTGGCTCACACCTGTAATCCCAGCAGTTTGGGAGGCCAAGGCTGGCAGATCACCTGAGGTCAGGAGTTCAAGCCCAGCCTGGCCAACATGGTGAAACCCCATCTCTATGAAAAATACAAAATTAGCCAGACATGGTGGCACATACCTGTAATCTCAGCTACTCAGGAGGCTGAGGCAGGAGAATCACTTGAATCCAGGAGATGGAGGTTGCAGTGAGCTGAGATCGCGCCACTGCACTCCAGCCTGGGTAATAGAGCAAAAGACTCCATCTCAAAAAAAAAAAAAAAAAAAGCCAGGGGGGTAATCACATGCATAAAGCTTCTTCACACAGAGCCTGGCACACAGGAGGTGAACAATGACCATCCTCTCTCACCTACCCTCAGAGCTGACTTGCAGGGGCACAGATGGAATCAAGGTCTTTGAAGCCCTTGGAAGTAATTATAAGAGTAATAAAAACAGTCAACATCTGCAGCTTTTCCCTGCGCCAAACACTAAACCATGCAATAACTCATTTATTCTTATCTACTCTGTGAGTTTGGTCCTCTCATTACCCCCATTATCAGGGTGTGGAAACTGAGGTCAGAGACATGACATTTGCAGTAGGCTGTACAGCTAGGAGCTGTTGGGTCTTGAAGCCCCAGTTGCTGTGCCTCTGAGCTTCCTGATGGGCCTGGGTACTGTCCTGTGAGCACTGGGAAGGGAGGTGACCTGCGAAGCAGGTGAGTCAGGCTTATAGGTGAGGTCCCCGCCGCTTCCCTCCACCTACCTCTCTGTGCCCACAGGGGCTGCCATTTGGGAAACCAAAGGGTTAATCTAATCGGAGCTTCCAGGATCGTGCACAGGGTGATTTATTGTATTTTAAAAAGTTTAAAAAAGAAACCAGCCTGTCAAGTCTTGTTTAGAAAACTGGACATTCTGAAAATATTGGTGAAGAGAGGGGGCTGCACCCCTTAGAAGATTCTCAGCAAAGGGGGTGATGTTAATCCAAGGTGACAGGGGCTTTTTTCATTTTTTTTTCTTTTTAGGCCAGAAAGGCAGGAAGTGCAAATTGCTCTTCTAGGGGTCAACCAGCTCTGGGCACAAGCTCAGGAGGCCGCCTGTGGGGACGGATAGGGGAGTAAGTGCTGGGCTCCCCTTCCCCCACCAGCTTCATTTCCCTGGAATTCTTCATCCGAAAAGAAGGCCCTGATGTCTCCACTTTCACAGCCACCGCATGTGAACATCACGGACGCTAGGGGCATCAGAAATTCATTACTTGGTTCATACTTGTCATTTCACACATGGGAAACTGAGGCCCAGAGAAAGGGAGTGAGGCATTTATCCGATAACTCATCAGTCAATAAACACTCGTTAGAACCTTCCTTGTGAAAGTTTGCTCCCACCAAGGTGACTGGGAAATTAGAAAAGGGGCTGTGGCTTCCTTTGTGACTTTGATTTAGATTTGAGTACCTGATGTGTGGTCTGGGGCAGGTTATTTAGGCTCTCGAAGCCTCTGTTTCCTTGGTAAAATGAGGTCAATAATCCATAAACCCCACAGAGTCACTGGGAGAATTAGGCGAGGGAGATGTCACTGTCCCATTCAGCTGCTGGGTTGCATGAATGAAAAGAGGCTCAGGGCAGCTTAACCACATCCAAAAAATTAACTGGAAGGATGTGGGGATGGCTCACAGGTATTTGCCCAAGAGAAGTGAAGACATCTGTCCACACAAGGAGCTGTACCTCTATGTGTATGGCAGCTCCATTCATAATCTCCCAGAACAACCCCAGGTCCCAGGTTAATGTACAAATAAATTGTAGTATATTCATTTGACAGAATAGTACTGAATAATAAAAGGGAATGAACCGCTGATATCTGCAACAACAGGGATGAATCAAATGCATTATGGTAAGTGAAGGAAGCCAGACACAAAAGGCTGTGTGCTGCGTGATTCCATGCCTATGACATTCTGGAAAGGCAAAACCATAGGCGCAGTAACCAGATCAGTAGTTGCCAGGGAAGGAAGGTAGGGGGAGAGTACTGCCTGCAAAAGGGCATAAGGGGAATTTGTGGGGGGTGACAGAAATGTTCCGTATCGTGATTGTGGTGTAGTAACACGACTGTATTTGTCGACTCACAGAACTATATTATGGGTGAATTGCACTGTATGTAATACAACACGGGTGAATTGTATCATATGTAAATTTTAACTCCATAAATATGACTTTGAAAAAATCAAGTAAACAGCTAAAAAGCCCATCTTTAGAAAAGATGAGAGCTGAAGTAGTTTTAGACACGAACCAGCAAATTTCAACCATTATTTAGAACTTGTGTCAGAGTTGTAAGAGTCAAAGTCCCAGAAGAGTGTCTGATTGGCTGACTTTAGGTCCCAGACCTGCCCTTAACTAGAGTTAGGTGGGGCCTCTTGATTGACAGTTTGACAGTATCAACAAGACTATGGAAAAGAGCAGTCAGCCAGAGGCAAAACAAAGGACTCGTTATGCCTACAAAGAGGACACCACCAACTGGAGATACCTGTACGTGCGTGTGGGGTTTATTATTCTGGAGACCGAGCCCCGCCCTTCCAGGACTGAGGCCAAACCTCCCGTGTCCTGTGATGCTGGCGCGAGGTGACTGCAGCACCTCCGCAGATGCAGATCGGGATTTAAACTAACTGGGTCAAGTTGAATGTTCCTTCAGACCTACAGGCATTCAGTTGAGGCAGACGTCACTCAAGCGGCTCATCAAACAGGCAGGAGAAACAAGTGGTCAGTTTAGCCAAACATGTGTTCAATTTAGTCAAACGAGCTCCGCCACCGCCCCCAAAGGGTCATTCATTTCCATGAATGAAAGTGTGTTTGACTCTTATTGACTGAACTGGGTGTGCCAGGCAGACACAGCCAATGACTCAGCCTCGTGGGAGGGATGTAGGGGAATGCTGTATATGCCGGTGTTTTATCCCTCCGTGTCTCCAGCAGCCCCACATGGCCATGGGAGCTTGGCCAGGCACCCAGGATGCAGGCTTAATTCCCTTTGTGACCTTGGGCAATACACTGCACCTCTCTGAACCTTCACTGATACAAAATCACAAAATAGAAGATTTTCAAGCACTTTCCAGGGTGGTGCTGCAGGAGCACTTTGAGACATAAACAGTTTGTGAAGTAAACAGAAACTCGTAGCCCTCAAAATTACGTTTCTTAGGTATGATTCAATTCTCATCTTGAATTTCTTATTTATTCATGTGCTTGCTTAGGGGTTTGGTTCTGCAAGACTGTGCCAATATTAACAAAAGCATTTTAGGGGTTGATCGTGGATTGGGGCGGTACATTTACTTTCTCTTTTATCTTCGACTATACGTTTTTCTATCTACTTTGCCAGAATTTCTTTATTTTGGAGTATTTCCTTTTTTAATAACAGCGCAATTCTAAATGTAAAACAGGTTATTCTTTTGTTTGTAAAATTAACCTTTAATTACCTAAGTGATACATAACATTATTTATTCACAGAAGACTTTTCTCACCTTCCAGGGAATATTGAAATCACCTTTCATTACCACCGTATTTCCCCTGGTTATGGCCCCCAACATCCCCTCCCACCCTGCCAGCAATTTGGAGTGGATTTTTCCAAACCTTCTGTATATTTACATTTACGTACTGTGCATATATTTACTTATCTGTTCCCATAGAAATTGAACAGCCTGGTGGAATCGCACTTCATGGAACGTCCTGCAACGTGCTTTCTTCGCTCTACCTTATGACTTGGAATTCTTTTCATGCCCACACACAGGAGACTGTCTCTTCTTTTTTTCAACTGCTGAGTAATATTCCCAGGCATGGCTTCTTTATCCATCCCCCTCTACTGGGCACTTAGGTTGTGATGGGTTTTTGCCATAACAGACAATGCTGTAAAGACCCCTCCTCGACACATCTCCTTGGGCACATACATGTGCAGTTTCTGTTAGATTTCTCTTTAATTTGAGAATGAGACCATATTTGCAAAGACTTTCAGAGCTTTATTCCTGCCTTTTTTATTTTAAATCGTTCAAACATTTTTGAAAACCACGTTATCAAGAGATATTTCACATACCATAAAAGTCATGCATTTAAGTGTACAATTCAATGGCTTTTAGTCTATTTACGGATTTGTGCAAACACCACCATCCAATTTTAGAATGTTTTATTTACTCCCAAAAAGAAACCCTGTATCCATTAGCATTCACTCCTCATTCCTCCCTCTTCCTTTCTCCCTTCCCTTGGCTCCTGACAACCCCTGCTGTACCCTCTATATCTATGAATTTGCCTATTCTGGGTGTTCTGTATAAATGGAATCAGATGATATGTGGTCTTTTGTGACTGCCTGTGTTCACTTAGCATGATGGTTTGGAAGTTCATTCTTGTTGTAGCATGTGTCAATGCATCTTTCCTTTTTACTGCTGAGTAATCAACCACCTTTATTTGAGTGCTTACTGTCTACCAAGAATGGTGACAACCTTCACGAAAATCCTGTAACGTAGGCACTGTTTTTTATCACCCCCATTTCACAGAGGGGAAAACTGAGGCTTGGAGACGTGCTGTGACTCACTCAAGATCACACAGGACAGTCCATGGCAGAGCTGGATTTGAACCCAGGACCGTGTCCTCGTAGTTGAACCTTGCTGCTGCTAGAAGAACCTAGAAGGGAGTGAAAAGTGTCTTGTGGGGCTAATGTGCAGGTCACAAAGTCTCTCTACTCATAGGATGGCTCTGGGTCACCACGGCAATCACTGACAATTGCCCTGTGAAGCTGCACAGAAAGAGCAGCACTGTTTATCCCAACACCAAATGGCCCCATCTGTTGTCAATGTCAGAGCTCCGGTCCTGCTTGTGCAGTTTTTCTGACCCTCTCAGCACCTCCCACCTCTAGTGTTTCCTGAGCCCTAATGTCTCCTCATCTTTTGGAGTTGTCATATCAGATGACCATCTTTGTTAGGATCATGTGCCAAGGAAGGGATAATCCAGTTGTCAGTTTTGATCCTACGAGAAAAGCAAATCTTGCTGCCAGAGATGGCCAGAACTCTGTTCTCCAAAAAATCCTAAAACTCTCCGTTCCCTCGGGTGTCTGGATTGCTAGGAACTGGAGCCACTTCATAATAACAATAATAGAATCGACTTATTTTCCTTATCTCCCGTTTCTTCTGATCTCATCCTTTGAGCCCAGCAGGATGGCGTGTCGGTTGTGTTGAGTCCTTTTTGAAGAAGAGGAGGCCACAGGCAATAAGAGGAGGGTAAGCTGGAGCCTGGAGCTGCGTCCCCTGCCTCACGGACTCACGGTCGGTTCTAGCATTTGAGCCTCATCTTCCATCGCACTCCTTGTTAAATGCAACACCCAATTCCAAGTTACATAAAAACAGCTTTCTCAAATTTCAAAACTTACCAGTGCCTGTCCCCCAGTCATAGCCCCCCATATCTCCTTCCACCACTGCCAGCAATTTGGAGTGGATTTTTCCACACCTTCTTCTGTATGTTTATATGTATGTACTGTATGTATATTTACTTATCTGTTCCCATAGAAATTGAACAGTCTTGTGGAATCATACCTCATGCAATGTCCTGGCTGGTACAGGGCCACTATTTACTTCTATAGTGTTTGGAAGCCCCAGCTTGACTCTGCCCTGACTTGCAGTGTGGCCTGGGGAAAGGCTGGTGCCCGCTCTGAGGCCCAGCAGTGGGTATTCCTACTCTGTGCTACCCACACATCCGCAGGTCTGTCCTTTGTTTATCTCCCAATGGTTGTCCTGGGATTGTAGAAGATATGATTGGAGGGTAAGTCAGACCCAGATCTCTCATCTCTGGTGCAGACAACAAAGGCTGAGAGAGGCCCCAGCACCTCACCCTGATTCCTGGTCCTACCAGGGGCAACTGGCACCACAAATCCTATCAAACAGAGCTCCCGGGCTAACCTCAAGAACCTGGCTTGGTTCTCTCTCTCTCCTCCTTAGAACCCCTGGTGCAGGTCATGAAGTCATTCAACAAGCCTTTACTGAGCAGCTACCGAGAGCCAGGTGGGTGGAGAGAGACAGAGATACATAAACACTAGAACTTATACAAGGTACGCTGTGACTATGTCCTCTGGGTGTGGGGCCAAGAGAGCGAGAAGGAAGTCTCTGGGTGGGTTTCAGGAGGATGGGTAAAGCCTGGGTTAAACTTCGATAGGTGAAGAGGGAAGGCCAGCCCGGGTAGAGGGCACAGCTGGAGCAAAGGCCTGGAGGTGGGTGTTTGCAGGGTGCATTTGGGGGCAAGTACTGTGTCTGGTAAGGCTGGAAGGGAGGAATGTGGAAGATGTGGTAGAAGGGTAAGCTGGGTGAGCCCTGCGGGGCATTCAGTGCCTCGCGAGGTCTGGGATGTGATTTCCACTTTCACAGAAACAGAAACTGATGCTTCGGATAAGTAAATAAAAGTGCCCGCCCATGGCCCATCAAGCTCAAGGGGCTGGGACCCTATGCCAGCTGCAGGGACGGTGGGAGGGGGATGGACTGCACTTGGAGGGTGGTACATTGTGGAGTCAGAACTGAGGACAAGATGACCAGGTCAGTATCTCCATCTGCAAAGTGGACACACTGAAAGAAGCCTCCTTCCCCACACAGATGCCGTGTTCTCTGTTCCCCACAGCCTGGGAGACCCAGATCCCGCCGCAGACAGGCCACTCTCTCAAAGCGTTTGGAAGGCCACGCCTGCCTCCTGACATTTTCCTTAAGTCCCCATCCTAACACCCCTACCCCACCCCCTCCCACCTCAGGGGAGTCTGCCCCACCCTCCCTATGCTCCCTCACACCAGACACTGCTCATCCCGCTTAGTCAGTAGTTGGAAGAAAAACCTCCAGATGCCCCGGCACACTTCTGCTCACCCCACACTCCCTCCCTCTCACATCAGCTGTCCATGTCTGTCTCTGGCCTGGAGGCACCTTGTCCTCGGGGAGTGGCTGAGCTGAACCAGGGCCTGAGAGCCTGGTCATGCTGTGTGACCTTAGGCAGTTTCTCCAACCTTTCTGAACTTTAATCTTGTTTCTGTGTTTCCTTCCTTCCTTCTATTCTTTCTCCAGCTGTGGTAACTCATCCCTCCCTCAGGCCGTAAACATTTATTAAGCGTCCAGTGTATACCACACACCATGCGTTAGGAGTACAGGCTGCAGTCCTCGGAGGCCTCACCTGCTGAAAGCTGTAGAACTGGACATGGCCCAGGCCCCTGAGGACTGCCCTGGAGGGCACAGGGAGACAGGACTGACCTCTGAACCTCGCGGGAGCAAGCACAGGTCCTGCTTTCCCACTTCCTGACCGTGTGGCCTTGGGTGAGGCACTTCCCGTCTCTGAGCCTGGGGTTCCTCATTTAACAAATGATAAGAATCATACTGTGAGGTTTAAATGGAATGTCTGACTGGTAGTGGGTTATTCCAAAGTTTCTAAATATTCACCTTTGTCTCCACCTTGAGGCCTGAGAATCCTTGGGGAAGGGGCTGAATCTCTCTAACGTTGGGATACTAGGCATCAGTGGCTGTGGGAACAAGATTTATTTGTGAGACAGACAGTCTTTCTGAGCAACACCGACCAAATATTCTACATTGACTGCAACCTGCTTCACCCACACACGGGGACTCTCCCTTTTCTGGAGAAAGTCCTGACTCTTGATGACATCATCATAAAGCTTAGGAGATGTTTATTGAGTACTTACTATGTGACCTGTAAGCACTGTAGAAACATGAACTCTAATCCCCAGTGTCAGGGACTCTTACTAGGCCAATTTTATAGAGAAGGAAACTGAGGCTCAGAGAGGCCTAGTAACTTGCCCAGGGTCACACAGCCAAGAGTGACCTCAGAGCCCTCCTGCTCTAAGCATTGCACAACACTTCCCCTGAATGGATGACAAAGGGCCCTGACTGCAGTGTCTGAGGATCTTGAGCCCATAATCACCCTCTCTGGGACTCAGTGGAGTTTTGAAACCTTTACAACCACTGAGGTAAGACAGGGCACGGTTTCCCAGTCCCGTTGAACAAATGCAGCCTTCCTAGAAGCCAGTCCTGCCCCCGGCTGGTCACATCCTGGGGTTGCTCAAGGCCATGCGTCACTCAGGTGGCCACAGTTCTGTGGAATGTGGCAGAGGAAGTGGGGCAGCTGGCTGGGTGCGGGACAGGCCTGGAATTCTGTGCTAAGTCCTGTGCTGGGATCCGGAAATAATCTAATGGGATTCTTCTCACAGTCAGCATCCATTGAGGGCCGACTGTTTGGCTGCTGCTGTACAAACTCTCCATGAATTAGCTCACTCAGTCCTCATGACACTCTGTGCAGTGGGTACCAGTATGGCCCCCATTTTACAAATGAGGAAACTGAGGCACAGAGGTTAAGTGACTTGCTGTGTAGTGGACATGGCTACACAGTGAGGAGGCCAAAATTTAAACCCAGGGCTGCGTGACATACCCACTCTGTGTGATGAACTAAGTCCAGGCCTGCAGGAAGAGGCAGTAATGATGTTCAGAATGGAGCTGCTGCTGCTGCTGATAGAATTGATGATTTCTCAAATCAAACATTTTTGGGGGCTGGTGGCGAGCCAGGTACCATGCTGGACACCGTGGTCAAGGAGAGTTTAAAAATCTCTGGTGGGCCGGGCACAGTGGTTCATGACTCTAATCCCAGCACTTTGGGAGGTCGAGGCGTGCGGATCACTCTAGCTCAGGAGTTTGAGACCAGCCTGGGCAACACAGTGAGACCCCCATCTCTACAAAAATTAGAAATATTAACTGGATGTGGTGGCGCACTCCTGTAGTCCCAGCTACTCAGGGGAGCTGAGGCAGGAGGATCGCTTGAGCCTGAGGGATGCAGGCTGCAGTGAACCAAGATCACACCACTGCACTGTCTGGGTAACAAAGTGGGACCCTGTCTCAAAAAAAAAAAAATAATAACATGCTTGGGTGGCTCCCTGTCTTCTAAGGAGCTCCCAGGCTGAGGGTTTTGAAGGAAAAAAATACCTGGTAGAAAAGGCCAAACCCATCCTTTCATTTGGGGCAGGGCTGACACCTGTGGAAACATAGCTCTCCTTCCGCAGAACTGACTGTCCCTGTGCCTCCTGTCTCTCCTTGAGGTCCTGAAATAGGCAGGTTCTGGGACACTTGCTATTTCGGTGCCAAGTCTCAGGGCCCCCAGGTATTGCATGCTCGCCATGTAAGGCACCCAACGTCGGTCATTTAGATTGAGTCTTACTCAGGTCTGTGAGGGACGGATTCTTGCCCCCATCTTGCAGAGGAAGAAAATGAGTCAAAATCCTGCCCATGGCCACGCTTGAACCCTGGCCTCTTGACCGACTTCCCTCTCGGTCAGGTGATTCTCCTCACCCTGCTGTTTCTTCCAAGCTTCCACCAACTGTAGGGAACAGTTTCTGCAACAATCTCTATAAAATGGGGCAATTATAGGTCAGCTGGGCCCAACATGGTTTGTGGGTTTTGTTCACTGAGACTTCAACCAGAGCCCATTTGACCCAGGGAGAAATATCCATTGAAGCAACACGAGTTTTTTTTCCCTGTTCCATGTGTCACCTAGGAATGGAGATGGGGGCTGCTTCTATAGTCCAAATTCATCAATAGATGTAGAACTTGTTCCGGAATGCAGAGCTTGTTCCAGCAAAAGTGCCAGGGGAGCCCCGTGGGCCTCTGTGTCTCCAGGATCC
Organism: Colobus angolensis palliatus; assembly: GCF_000951035.1. NCBI lineage: Eukaryota > Metazoa > Chordata > Mammalia > Primates > Cercopithecidae > Colobus > Colobus angolensis. The sequence continues at coordinate 15,612,487 of NW_012121820.1, forward strand.
CTTCCCGCTCAGGGCTCACAGTGGATCTGGAAGCACAGGAGATCAGGAGACCAGAGAAACCAGGATGAGAGATAGGCCCCCTGGTTGCCAGGTTCGAGAAGTCCTAGGCTGAGTCCCTGGAAGGTTGGCCGTGCTCCTTTCTGGCACACAGTGGGGCCTCAAGAAAGCTCAGTGGATGGATGGATTGAGGGAGGGAGGGATGGACGAGGGATGAGTGGATGGATAGATGGATGGGTAGGTGATGCAAGGGTGAGTGGATGGATGGGTAGATGGATGGCTGATCAGATGGATACAAGGATGGGTGACATTAGAGGATTATCTGGGTTTTGCTACAGGAAGGGACACGGGTGTGTCTGTTTTTGCAGGTGTGTCTGCATGTCTGTACCTGAGTCCATGCCTGCATGTGTGCCCACCTCTGAGTAGCCACATATTTGTGTGTCTGTGGGTGCCCTCTCTGATTTTGCATCCGTATCTAACAGCGGCATTTGGTGTCCGGGAGCTCTGTATGTGCGCCAGGCGCCTGTGGACACCTGATCATCTGTGTCCACAGCTGTGTGTGGCTCGCGGTCAAGGCTACCTGGCTGTGCCGGGCTGTGTCTACGTCCTGGTGTGTCTCTGCAGTTCGAATCTGATGTTGTATCCATGTCACTGTGTCTGTGTGTCCAGCTGTGGCTGGTGTATCTGTGGGAGTCTGTGTCTGCATCTCCACAGCCCTGTGTGTCTGTGTCTGCTCCCCGTGTATGTGTACCTGAGTATGTGTGTGAGTGTGTGTGTGTGTGTTGGGTGTGGGGAGGTGTTCTTGATCCCAGATCTGACCTGAGAGCCCACGTCTCTGTGTCCAGGCGCACCCAGGTTCCGTTGTGTGTTTCTGTGAGGGTGCTGCGTGTGTCTGTATCTGAGTGTATGTGTCCAGGTGTCTGTTCTCCAAGGTCTGACTCTGCGGGTCCATGTGTGTCTATGTCCTGGGCTAGTTGTGTGTCCCTG
>NW_012121820.1:15613805-15624730 GCF_000951035.1 Colobus angolensis palliatus
CCCCCGCCCCCGCCCGACCATGGCCGAAGGTGAGTATCAGAGTCAGCGCAGCCGCCACTCAGGGACCCCGGGGCATTGAGGGGGGTCAGGACCTGGTAGGAGCTGAATTCCTAAGTCCTGATTTGGAGAGCAACAGGCAGACTGGGCTGAGTGGGGAGGCGCCTCGATGCTGCTTGGAGCCTCAGTTTCCCGGTCCACAGTGCATAACCTTTAACCCTTGCCTCCCTGGATCAGGTGAGGCAATGGAATGCAAAGGGGTGTTGTAAACTGTAAAGTACTGTCCTGGCGGACCACTGGCACGTGTCCCCGGTCAGTCAGTGGGGGCTGGCTCCCTGATGCGTGCCTGGAGCCGTGCAGGGGGTGCTGGCCTAGCCTCAGAACACTTAGGTATGGGTGGTTCTTGCCAGCCAGGACCAGGTGGTGTGCATGCCACCCCAGTGGTGTGTAAGCCAAGCCTAGCTGAGTCCTTGGCTCCAGCGGCCAGAGAGTAGCCTCAGAACACTTAGGTGTGGGTGGTCCTTGCCAGCCAGGACCAGGTGGTGTGCATGCCACCCCAGTGGTGTGTAAGCCAAGCCTAGCTGAGTCCTTGGCTCCAGCGGCCAGAGAGGAGCTTTCAGCATCCTATTGGGCAGCCTTTGGAAACCAGGCTGGTTCTTCCCGCCCTCACGTTCTGCAACCCTAGACCTTGGCCACTTGTTGAGTCTCGCCTATAAAATAAGAACAACAGGCCAGGCGCGGTGGCTCAAGCCTGTAATCCCAGCACTTTGGGAGGCCGAGACTGGCGGATCACGAGGTCAGGAGATCGAGACCATCCTGGCTAACACGGTGAAACCCCGTCTCTACTAAAAAATACAAAAAACTAGCCGGGCGAGGTGGCGGGCACCTATAGTCCCAGCTACTCGGGAGGGAGGCTGAGGCAGGAGAATGGCGTAAACCCGGGAGGCGGAGCTTGCAGTGAGCTGAGATCCAGCCACTGCACTCCAGCCTGGGCAACAGAGCGAGACTCCGTCTTAAAATAAGAACAACAGTGTCAGCCTTTGGTGCATCTGTGAGGAAGGAGAGGAGTGGAACAGAGGCTTAATTTCATACCTGCATCCCCCCCTCACATTCCCCCAAACACAAGCAGCACTGTCATGGGTCCCAGCAGGAGGAATTTCTACAATGGCGGATGTCACTGCTGGACCCAGAATCCCAGCTGGCTCTTGGGTCAAGTTCATCTGGGGATGGCTTCTGCACCCATTGCAACCCCCAGGAAGGGGTGTGGTACAGGGACATGGGGCAGGTGGAGCAGGAATGGGTGGCAGGAACTGTGGACCCGACTGACCCTGCTGTGTGATCTCAGCCATCCGCCTCCCTCGGACCCAGCTCCCAATACACTGTGATGTGTCGCTCTGGTGGCCGGTTGTCCTCAATGCATCTTCTCATCCCCCCGTGCTCAAAAGCAGGGCTCAGTGGGGCTGGGAGATCCTGGAGATGCCAGTTATGACGAACCCCCAACCCCATGTCACAGTGGGCACTTCTGACAGAGGTCTCACTGGCCTGGAAGACCTGGGCCTTTTCTCAGTGCAGAAATCCTATAAATCCTACAATTCTAGACCCCAGTGTTTCTACACCTTTGGAGTTGGACATGATTTCTGGAAACCCTTCTTCGGACAATAGATGGAGAAAATGCCCCAGCTCCCACAGCCCAGGGACTGGCCATATCTCCAGGGTCTTCCACAGGAACAACAATGGCCTCTTTCCTACTCAGGCTCCCTGGGACTGAAATGTCCAAAAACAACATTTTCTCACCGCAACAGGCCAGCAGGAAGTTTTTCCTTCTGGCCACTGAGGTCTCTTCTGTTGTGATGACACAGGGACCGACATCCCTGATACTTCAGTGGCACAGAACTATCTGCCCGCAGGTTTGAGAACAACACAGGACATGGCGAGGGAGGGTCGGAAGAGGGGCTGGAGAACACACTGAGCTGTAGTGAGGTGGTTTCCAGGGCAGAATCCTACAGAATGCTACAGCTCTGGTTTCCAATCCCAAAGCAGCCACTTGCTCTGGGACCCGGGGCCACCTGGTGCCTTTGTCTACAAAATGGAAATCATGATAGCATCTAGGTAAGCGGAGTTGTTTTGGGCTTTAAGTTGAGATAATTCACATACAAGGCACTTTGCATGTCATTTTTGGAATAGTCGAAGGCGAGCCGGAGACCTGCACTCTCCCACTGCAAGAACCAACTTGCCACGTGACTTTGAACAAATTCCTGCCCCTGGGCCTCACCTGGACCACATGCTGTCCAGTGGCCCCACTCTCCGAGAGTCTGTCTTGCCCACTCCTCCCACCTTAAGGGCTTCCCGATCTTGATCTTGAGCTTGCCAAGGTTTATGAGATTTGTTTTCCCCCAAGACCCCCATGCATCTGTCACCCTGACCGTGCCCTGGTCCTCTGCTCCATCTGAAACTGTAAATGGAACTTTTACATATCAAGCTTCTGTCCTGGGCTGGCCCTGGGGAAGGGGGTTCCCCACACGTCTTCTAGACTCACAGCAGCCCCTTGAGACTTCAGAGGAGAAGGCCAGAGAGGGGGAGACACTTATCCAGGCTCACACAGCAGCACAGCAGAACTAAAATCTACCTCTGGAAATCTTCAAAGCTCCTATCATGTTAAAAATGTTTTGTTGTGGAGAATATTGAACATACATAAAAGTAGATAGAATTGTTTAATAAATTCCTATATCCCCGTCACCCAGCCCTGACCACCGTGGCGTCTCCTGCCCTTGTGCACCTTCTCTGTTATTCACAAGGAAATCTCAGACATCACATCATTTCATCTGTCAATGTTTCAGTATATGCCTTTAAAGGATAAGGACTCTTTTTTAACAGAAATTAACAAAAATTCTTTGATATCACCATTATGCCATCAGTATTTAAATTTCCAGTTGTCTCGTACATGTAATAAATGTTTTAAAATACGTTTTTGAAATCAAGATCCAAATAAGATCAATACATCACAATGGGTTTAAATTTCTCTTTATAGGTTCTCTCTTCAATGTTTTGTTCATTTTCTTTCTTGCAATCTATTTATTAAAGAAACGGGACCCTTTGTCAATAGTTTCCCTGTGTATGAAGTTTGTCAATTACATCCTGGTTCTATGTTTAACTTGTTCCTCAGCCCTGGGTATTTCCTGTAAATTGGACGTTGGATCTAAAGGCAAAGCCCATGTCATTGACCTATACCAAATAGTGCCCCTGTTTAAACCAAAAGAACCCTCTGATAGCAATAGAATAGCTCATGTTTATTGCACATTTATTACACAGCAGACATTGTACTAAGTGTTTTACATGCATTAATTCATTTCATGCTCACACCAGCCCTGGGAGGTAGATACTACTGTTCCCCATGGCTGCTGGAGGTCACACAGCTAGGAAGTGCCACAGGGGGTCACGACCTTGTGATTAAAAGATTTAGGGGAAGCTGGGCACTGTGGCTCACACCTGCACTTTGGTAGATCAAGGCAGGAACATCGCTTGGCCCAGGAGTTCGAGACCAGCCTGGGCAACATGGCAAAACCAAAAATGAAAAAATTATCTGGGCACATACCTATAGTCCCAGCTTACTGATAAATGAAGAAATTAGTGTTGCACACCTGTCCTCTCAGCTACTGAGGAGGCTGAGGTAGGAGGATCCCTTGAACCCAGGAATTCAAAGCTACAGTGAGCTACGATCACACCACTGCACTCCAGCCTGGGCAACAAAGCAAGACCTTGTCTCAATTAAATTAAAAAGAAAAAAAAGGTTAGGGAGATTGGACCCCGCCCAGCCCCTGTGTGACCAGGGCTGGGGAGAGAGGTCAGTCGAAAGAATGGCGGTGCTTCATGGGGAGTAAGAGGGCACCAGGCCCCCATGTCTAGGGAGGGCAGGTGCGTCACTGGGGGTCTGAAGGCTGCCCCCGAGGCTCATGTGTCTCCTTCTGTTTCCATAGATCTGGTCTTGGAGAGGTGTGATCTGGAGCTTGAGACCAATGGCCGAGACCACCACACGGCCGACCTGTGCCGGGAGAAGCTGGTGGTGCGACGGGGCCAGCCCTTCTGGCTGACCCTGCACTTTGAGGGCCGCAACTACGAGGCCAGTGTAGACAGTCTTACCTTCAGTGTTGTGACCGGTGAGTACCTGCATCCTCACTCCACCACCACCACCACCTCCTCTCCACCCTGACATGTCCCAGACCCCTGACAGAGAACAGAACAAATAACTTTACCCCTCTTTGTTCCCTGGGAGATTGCCACTTGTCATTAGCCCCATTTTAGAGATGAGGGAACTGAGGCCCTGAAAGGGAGAAGATGTCACGCAGACCACCAGCTTTGTGAGCAAGTCTGTGCCTCTGGATCCCTGAGCTTCTGAAAGCCTATTATCACCAGGGTTGCAGGTCAGCCTTTAACGAGGAAAGTTGATCAAGATCCCATCTACAGGGCAGGCACGGTGGCTCACACCTGTAATCCCAGCACTTTGGGAGGCCAAGGTGGGTGGATCACCTGAGGTCGGAAGTTCAAGACCAGCCTGGCCAACATGGAGAAACCCCATCTCTACTAAAAATACCAAATTAGCTGGGTGTGGTGGCACATGCCTGTAATCCCAGCTACTTGGGAGGCTGAGGCAGGAGAATCACTTGAATCCGGGAGGCAGAGGTTGCGGTGAGCCGAGATCATGCCATTGCACTCCAGCCTGGGCAACAAGAGTGAAACTCTGTCTCAAAAAAAAAAAAAATCCCATCCACAAGCCAGGCACGGTGGTACATGCCTGTAATCCCAGCTATTTGGGAGGCTGAGGTGAGAGGATCATTTGAGCCTAGGTCTTTGAATCCAGCCTGGACAACATAGCAAGCCACCACCTTAAAGGAAAAAAGAAAAAAGATCCTGTCTGCCCTTTCCTATATCAAAACAACTTTCTAATCCCTCTGCAGCCTGAAATCCATGCAACCCAGCCAGGCACCTGGATCAGGCCCAAATCAGGCCTGAGTGGCAAAGAAAGAGCCTAGTTGGCTTCAGCCTTCTATATGAGCAGTTCTGGGTCCCAGAAGTTCATTCTCCAAGCATTTGGCGGCTGCCTAAGTCTCTGGGGCTGGACAGAGAGACCTGGATTCTAGTGCAGGCTGGGTTGCCTACCTGCTGTGTGACCTTAGGCAAATTACTTAACCTCTCTGAACCTGAGTTCCAGTATCTGAAAGCCATCACATTGCAAGGTTCTTAAGTGTCTGCTGTGGGGGAGGGCCTGCGGATGTTTGCAGCTGTTGCTTATCTTTGTACTGGGGCTGCAGGGATAGGTAAAGGGATGCCAAGGCCCCAGGCATCTCATCCCCAGATGCGTCGTGCCCAATTTTCTTTGTTGGCCATTCCTGGGAAAATGCCCTCAAATGCCAAATCAGTGGGGCTGGTTTCTGGTGGGAGCCACTCCCTTGAGGTCAGTGAGGGGCCACCTGGCTAGGACTCGGGGTGGGAAAGGCCAGCTCTTTCTGAAGTATCCGAGGGCAGAGATGGCAGCAAACATTCCTTGGCTGAGGCCTGCATTGACCTAGAAGGCCGTTGATAAGGCTTATCATGGGGACTGCAGGCTCGCCTCGGATACCTCCTCCATCCGTCTGCTCCCTGCCCCTGGCCTCCTGGTGGAGACACACCCATTGCCCAGGGCCTCCCCCATAAGCACACTGGCCCCGTAGGTCCCTTGCTAACAGAGCCAAGGAACCGCCAGCAAGTCTCTGACTTTCCAGCCTCAGTTGCCCCCTCTACGAAGTGAAAAGGGAGGGTACGTGGCAGTTAAGGTCTGGATCTGGTGGCCTGAGAAAAGTCAGGCTTGTGATAGTGAAAATCACAACATCTATGGCACACCCGCTGAACACATGCTTGTCTTGAATCCTCACAGCTTAGAAGTTATAAAGGACTCCATTCTGCAGATGGGAAAGCTGAGGCTCAGAAAGGTAGTCACTGGCTCAGGAGGGTCAGTCACACAGTGAGTTAGGGACACAGAAGGCTTCAAACCCTGACTGCAGGATGAGGCTTTTCATCCCTATTGTCCCTGTAGCAGGCACATTTATCACAAGTGCCTGCCAGGTCTCAGTGTGTTCCTCTGTGAAATGGAGTGGTAGGTGAGCTGCTGGCTTGGGCAGCCTGCGATTTCTACTTTCTTTTTTATTTGTTTTTCTTTCTTTCTTTCTTTCTTTCTTTAAACTTTATTTTAAGTTCATGGGTACATGTGCAGGTTTGTTGTGTAGGTAAACTCGGGTCATGGGGGTTTGTTTTACAGATTATTTTGTCACCCAGGTACTGAGTCTAGTACCCAAGCGTTACTTTTTCTGCTCCTCTCCCTCCTCCCACCCTCCACCCTCAAGGAGGCCCCAGTGTGTGCTGTTTCCCTCTATGCGTCCATGTGTTCTTGTCATTTCGCTCCCACTTATAAGTGAGAACATGGATTTGGTTTTCTGCTCCTGTGCTCGTTCGCTAAGGATAAGGCCACCTTCTTTCCTCTTCTTTTACTCTCCAGTTGTCCCCGCCCCCCTTTTTTTTTTTCTTTTTTTTTTTGAGACAGAGTCTCGCTCTGTCGCCCAGGCTGGAGTGCAGTGGCGTGATCTCGGCTCACTGCAAGCTCTGCCTCCCGGGTTCATGCTGTTCTCCTGCCTCAGCTTCCCAAGTAGCTGGGACTACAGGCGCCCGCCACCATGCCTGGCTAATTTTTAATATTTTTAGTAGAGACGGGGTTTCACCGTGTTAGCCAGGATGGTCTCGATCTCCTGACCTTGTGATCCACCCGCCTCGGCCTCCCAAAGTGCTGGGATTACAGATGTGAGCCACTGCCGGCCCATATGTCCCCTTTCTTATTTCTCCTCCAATTGTCTGGGCAGCATAGTGTTAGGTAATTAGGGTCCTGAGTTTGGGATTGGGTGAAGGGCTGCTGCTGACCTTCCCACCCCAGCCAGCTAATCTCTGTCCTCCAGTCTCCACCAACTTATCTCAAACCATAACCAACCTGCCCTGGTCACTTCCGCAGCCCCTGTAGGCAGCCACAGAGGAGCCCAGATCTCTGAGTACAGAGTGCACACAGCTTCTCTGTCTAAGCAACCAAGAAATTCCCGAGGCCTGGGGAAGCCTGAGGGACAATACCAGGAAACGGGGCCCTCCGTCAACTCCAGGCCTGGCCTGGGTCAGCACTCGGTTCAAGGCCTGGCCAGGTGACTCTGCTCCTGTGTGGGAACATTCTAGCTTGTGATGGGAAACTGAGGCCCGGAGGAGCAGGAGAGCTGGCTAAGGTCACTCAGCGGATGGAGCTGAGTGAATGTGAAAGTGGATGTGTGGCCTGACCCCACACGTTCCTGATGTGTGTTTTCACCCAGACAGTTCGAGACCTGACAGATTCTGTTCTGGGGTCCAGGCCACACTAGACAAATGCCATCCTTGTTAGAGGGATAAAGCTCTGCTTCCCTCCAAGGATGGGGTTGGGTTTGAGGGGGTGTGGCTGGGGCCATAGGAGTGAAGTCAGCCTGGAGGAGTGAAAGTAACCCTTATGAGGCGAATAGGTTTTACTCTAGAAGGTTCTGCTCACCCACCCCATCCCGGCCCGGCCACCATGGTCTGGGATAGTGGCCAGGACCCTAGGCTCCCTGTGGCCATTTGGGCACGGAGCCGTCCTCATGGTGCCCCTGGTCCCACAGAGAGGATGGTGTAGAACCGCAGCCAAGGAATTTGTGAAGCCGGCTTACGCGAGCAGTGGGTGCGTCGTGGGACGGCCCGTCCTCCTGCCCCCCCGAGATCTGGGAAGAAAGGAGTGTGTGAGTGTGTATGACTGTGCGTGCATGGCTGTCCCAAGATAGAGAGAAAGGGAAATGCGTTTCCTGACTTGTCCCCGAGGGTAAAATGTCAACAGCGACATTGGCAATGGGACCTGGCCCAGGCCTGATGCCACAGAGACCAGATCATTGATCCTCCGAGCGGGGACGTTTCTGAGATTGGAAGGAGGGCCCTTAAGAATTAAGTAAGGGCCACAGGCATAAACTGAGGCTGTCCTGAGCAAACTGTGATGCTTGGTCACCCCAGCGCCACCCCGCTCAGCCTCAGTTTCCGTATCTGTGAAGTTCTTCAATAGAACTAGACAATCTCTACATTCCACTCCAGTTCTCATAATCTACTATTTAGCCTGAGAATTCAGATTTTTAGTGGCCCCTTCTAATAACACTGACGATAGCTCACATTTCCTGCATGATAACTGAGCTGGTCACTGTTCAAAATGCTTTCTATGAACTCTCTCATGGAACCTTCGAAACAGAACCAGGAGGCGTTCATGAAAACTGAACAAGGCTAACTATGATTTCCTGAGCACTTACTATACACCAGGCGCCTTGTGGGATGCTTTGCATGCCTGTCCTCTTTAAGCTTCACAACAGCCTTATAGGGAGGTACTGCCACTGGCCCCATTTTACAGATGAGAAAACTGTGGCATAGAGAAGCTAAGTAACCTGTCCAAGTTCATAGAGCCAGTTTCGAACCTGAGATTGGACCCTCCCAGGCATGTAGCCTAAGCCTCCTGTTTTCTTCTTGGATAAGAAAGCAGATCAGAGAGGCCTGGTGATGTGGCCCAGGTCACACAGTACTCAGGGGCAGAGTGGGGGAACCAGACCTAGGGTGGGTCTGGGACCCCAAGCCTGCACAGCTTGTCCCCGAATGCCAGCTCTGGAAGTCAGGGAGCATTCAAAGGTTTCCAGTTGGCCCCTGGCACTTGGGCAGGGCCCCAGAGGCCTGTGTCGTGCCTGTTAGTTCATGGTTACATTTGAGCTGGGTGTGGGTGGGGCTGGCTGGCAGGGAGGGGGGCGCTGGGGGCTGGGAGGGAGCCCCAGGGTGAGCAGGCCCCAATAATGTCAGCAGCGGGTGGGCAGAGCTGCAGGGAGGGAGATGTAAGAATAAAAATAAACTTTCCTGGGCACCCGCCCAGCCAGGCAGAGAACGTCCTCTGTCTCCTCTCCACCACCCATGTCCAGAAAGTGACCGGCCCCTCCTCGCCCTGCCCATGACTCAGACCTGCCTGTGGGGGTGGGCCCTCCCCTCCACCTGGAAAAGCAGCTACTTTGAGAGTGTGCCCATCGCTGTGCCTTTGAGCACCCGGCCGGGGAGCGTCCTGTTTGGGAAGGAGAGGTGCTGTAGAAGACAACTGAGAGCTAAAGACCCACTTCAGATGCGACCTTTGCCACAAACTCCTAGGACATCCTTGGGAGACCCCCTTCGCTCTGAGCCTCAGTGTTCTCACCTGGGCAAGGGGTCTCAAAGGAAGCAGGTGCTTCATAAAGTGTAAAAGGCTGTAGGAAGGAGAGGGGTGGTTATGACCAGCATCTCAGAACTGCCTATGGAGATGCGGGGGACAGCAGTTGGGGGGGCTTAGGGAGACAGACACCTAGAAGCTGTGTGTGCCAGCCAGCACCCTCCACTGGCCTACAGCAACGGGCTCTCAGAGGAAGGAGGTCCCTTCCTGCTCAGTGTCTGGGCTTCCTTCTCTGACAGAAAAAGCAGGACGCTAGCAGGTAGAGGATTTAGGCAGGAAAGGAGGGCCCTGGGGCATCTTGCCTGATCCTTGTCTATGCTACACAAATGAGCCAGGTGATCCCAGAGAGAGGGATGGGCTTGTCCCAAGTCACGTCATTGCAGAGCAGTGGAACTGAGCCTTGGCTCCGGGTTGCCTGGCCCCTCTCTCAGGAGGACTCTCTAATTGAGGATATGTGTATGCCTGTGGTTTTTTATGCATTCCCACAAAACCACCCTGAAAGGCTGGGGTTCTGAGCCCCTCTTTACAGATGAGGAAACTGAGGCTCAAGGAGACAAAACTTCTTTCCAAAGTTATTTCAGTGGTTAGTGGCAGAACTAGTCCTGGAGCCCAAGCCGGGGGACCCCAGGTAGGTGCCCTGCCCTGCCAGCCCTGCCACCCCTAGCTCACAGCGACTGCTTCTCCCTCCACAGGCCCAGCCCCCAGCCAGGAGGCTGGGACCAAGGCCCGTTTTCCACTACGAGATGCTGTGGAGGAGGGTGACTGGACGGCCACGGTGGTGGACCAGGAAGACTGTGCCCTCTCGCTGCAGCTTACCACCCCGGCCAATGCCCCCATCGGCCTGTATAGCCTCAGCCTGGAGGCCTCCACTGGCTACCAGGGATCCAGCTTTGTGCTGGGCCACTTCATCTTGCTCTTCAATGCCTGGTGCCCAGGTGAGCCACACGCCGTCCACTCACAGCGTTGGGGTAGGCAGGGCTGGATCCACCCATGGAGGCCACTGGAGGTGGGAAGAACAGGGGATAAGAGACACACATCAAAGTGGGCTGAGTGAGGCCCACTGTGCTCCAGCCTCACAAAACCCTCAAGACGTGAGTACTCCTGTTATCCCTGTTTATAGAAACAAAATGAGGCCGGTCTCAGTGATCCATGCCTGTAATCTCGGTCCTTTGGGAGGCTGAGGAGGGAGGATCACTTGAGTGAGCCAGGAGTTAAAGACCAGCCTGGGCAGCAGAGCAAGACCCTGTCTCTACAAAAAAAAATTTTTAACAGTAGCTGGGCGTGGTAGTGCACGCCTGTAGTCCCAGCTAATTGGGAGGTTGAGATGGGAGGATCATTTGTGTCCAGGAGGTCGAGGCTGCAGTGAGCTGTGATTATATCACTGCACTCCAGCCTGGATAACAGAGTGAGACCCTGTCTCTAAAAAACTCAAAATACAAAGAAGTAGAATGATATGCCCAATTCCACATATTTACCAAGGGACTTCATTCGCTGTTTGAGGCCTGCGTATTCCCAGACCACTATGAACTGGGGCTTAGCGGTGACTTGGTTTCAAAAGCTACACATCAGAAAAAGGGTGCCCAGCTGATGCCCAGGCCTGGGCACTATGTCCTGGTTCTGTTTCATGGGGCCCTGTTTT
>NW_012121820.1:15625130-15639995 GCF_000951035.1 Colobus angolensis palliatus
CTCCTTACACACTGTCTCAGTCGGGCCTCTCAACAATCCTAAGGGTGACATGACAGCGTCACCACTTCACACACAGGAAACTGAGGAGGCAGGGGTTGCCCATCACCTCCCCAGGCCTCGATTTTCCCATCTAACTAGCAAGGCAGTCGGATCTAATGATCTGTTTCCTTTCTGCTCTAATGAAACAAAGCAGGGGGACAAGCATCATGGGCCAGGCCCCTCCTGGGAATCGTGCGTCCCTCCTCAAAAGGGCAGAAATTCTGACCTCCTGGCTGTTAGACCACCACCTTCTTGCTGGCCCACTGCTTTATCTTTTTTCTTCTCTATTTTGAGGCAATTTATATTTGAGCAGAAAGCTTTTAAAATTTTTCTCCTTTCCATATTTTGACTTTTATTTCTCAGTATAACAGTAAGCCATGACAGCATTCTCTTTAGAAAAGCTTCAAGCCCAGGTGCAGTGTCATCCCATGCCTGTAATTCCACACTTGTAATCCCTGCACTTTGGGAGGCTGAGGCAGGGGGATCACTTGAGCCAGGAGTTCAAGACCAGCCTTGCCAGCATGGTGAAACTCACCATCCCTATAAAAAATATAAAAATTAGCCTGATGTGATGACACACACCTACCTGTAGTCCCAACTACTCAGGAGGCTAAGGTGGGATGATCACTTGAGTCCAGGAGGTTGAGGCTGCAGTTAGCTAGGATTGTGCCACTGCACTCCAGCCTGGGTGACAGAGAAAGACTCTGTCTCAAAAAGAGGGGAGGGGAGGGCTTCAAGACTACAGAGAAGCTGCCTCCCCCTTTGACCCCTCCTCCTTGGGGGACACCATTGTTAGATATTTTGCGGGGGCTCCACTCCTCAGGCCAGTCTGCATGTGCCTGGAGAAACTGCTGTATTGTTTAGGGCTCTGTCTCTCTATCACAAACATAAAAGGATCCCACTGGATACATTATCCTACAACTTGGTTTTTTCCCCTTGCAATACACTGTGAGGATGTGTCCACAGTCTGCATACATCCATCTGCTCATTCGTTCTTTCTTTTTTTTATTTTCTTCTTCTTTTTTTTTTTTTTTTTTTTTGAGACCGAGGCTCTCTCTGTTACCCAGGCTGGAGTGCAGCGGTGAAATCTCAGCTCACTGCAACCTCTGCCTCCCGGGTTGAAATGATTCTCCTGCCTCAGCCTCCCATGTAGCTGGGACTACAGGCATGCGCCACCACGCCAGGCTAATTTTTGTATTTTTAGTAGAGACGGCGTTTCACCATGTTGGCCAGGCTGATCTCAAACTCCTGACCTCAGGTGATCCGCCCCCTCGGGCTCCCAAAGTGCTAGGATTATAGGCGTGAGCCACCATGCCCGGCCACATCTGCTCATTCTTTCCAAGCGCCTCAAGTGTCCTGTGTCTTGCCCATGTGGATGGTCTAGCCCCCACTGATGGACAAGAGGTTGTGCCCAGAGGCTCATGGCATGCAGGGACCGTGCGTCAGTGAGCACCATTGCTTCAGACCCTGTGGCCAATGGAATAATTTCTCGGGACAGAAGTGACCTTACTGGATCCCCCCGCCCCATAGGTTTGTTTTGAATTTTAGTCAACTGCAGAGGGTCGCAACTAGCTGGCAGCTCTGCCAACAGGACGGGAACATGCCGGTGTCCCCACCCTTGTCCAGACCACAGGGTTTCAGAGTTCAGGGAATGGGGACCGTGGTTCTGGGGGATGGCTCCCTTCCGCCTGCTTGGCCTCATCCGGCGGGTTGGAGTGGCGGTCAGCCAAGCTGCAGAGTGACTAAAGTGACCCACATCCCGGGGCGGGAGCTGTAGAGCTGGTGATGCAGAGCCAGGAAGTTGGGCTGGGGTAAACACAGGGCCGCTACGGGAGGAAATCAGTCTGATGGGTGGGAAAGGGCCGGGTCTGCCTGGAAAATGGGACCCTCCTGTACGTCAGCTCCAAGACCAATATGATCGAGTGCCAGTTACATGCAAGGCTTCACGTCCCCAGTGCCCCCACCTTTACCAGATGGAGACCTGAGCTGGGGACGTCACAGTCTTGGCATCCTGAGCTGGGGTGGGGACAGTTCCACAAGTGCTGACACTCATTCTAATGTTGAAACACTGTGGCTTGTCCTTTCTCTTTCACTCTTTATCCCACATCCCCCGGCTGCTGCAGAGCCATTGTAGTTCATTGACTTCAGGGTTAATTTTTATAGAAGTTTCCAGAGCCAAAGATCAGAATACACAAGAGACTTGGCCTCTTTCCCATTTTTCCTGACTGTGATGAAAGTGGGAGCTGCTGGTCGCTGCAGATGGGCATGACAAAGCCCAGGGGTCTGAGGGTCCGGCAGCTGCTTCCTTCCCAGGCCACCTTCTCCATTAGACCCGATAGGCACAGTGCCTGGGGCCTGAGAAACTTTTAGGGGCCCGTGAACATGTTTTAATTTAATTTAAAATCAGAAGAAAAAAATGAACATTTAAGTTGAACAATAGGTTTTAATATGTAATACTGAGATAGCTGTCATTAACCAAGGCAGTCATAACGTTCAATTACTTTTTTTCTCATGGAGGAAGGAACGCATGAAGTCAAGACTGCCTGGGGCTCACCAAAGTCATAATGCGGCTCCAGATTGCCCCTTCTTGGCCTCAGTTTCTTCACCAGTGAAGTGGAGTCACTAAAGCCTGCCTGATCTTTGGGCTCCTACCATCTGGTCCCAACTTCCTCAGCCCCCTCTTCTCCGCTCACTGGCCACAGACAACTAAATGCCCTGCATTTTCCAGCAGCCAAAACTTTGTTCTTTCTGGTCCTCTGCTTAGAATGCCACCCTCCAGGTTCCAACTCTCTAAACCTGAATCATTTTTCAAGACAGCATTCAGATCCCACCTCCTCCAGGGAGCCCTCTGTGACTCCCTCAAGCTGGACAGGACCCCACCTCTCCTGAGCTGCAGGAATCCTTTCTTGGCCTTCCCCTCTGCTACTGAGCTCTCTCTCCCTTGAATCACGCGCCTCCCTCACGCTACCTCAGGGCTTTCGTTTCCAAAGCACCTTTCAGATCTGCATTTTGGGCTGACACAGTGAGATGTTAAGGTGGGCAGAGAAGGCAAAATAGCCTACCCAGGGTCACACAGCAAATGAGGCTCAGGAGTTTCCTGACTCCTGGTCCAGTGCTCCTCTGTCTTTAGTCTCGATTTTCCTAGCTATAAAATATTCCTGAGCCTTAGTTTTCCCATCTTTAAAATGGGGCTTTCAAGGGTCCGTTCCTCATAAGGCTTTTCTGGAGGTTAAATTTATTAACACAGGTCAGACATTTATCACAGGTCCCGGCATATGGTGAGTGTTGGAGAAACGGCAGCCTTTGTTGTCACTAACCGATGACACCTTATCTCACTGATGTGGGATTGTTCCTTAATGGTTTTTTTCTAATTAAAAGAAGGATGGATCTCTGAGACACTGGCTTGGCCTAGGGAGGTGGCACCCTTGACCGCCAGATTTGCAGGGACCCTGGGGCCTCTGCAGACCCAGAGCTGAGGTCCCTTTCTTCCTGCCTGCAGCGGATGCTGTGTACCTGGACTCGGAAGAGGAGCGGCAGGAGTACGTCCTCACCCAGCAGGGCTTTATCTACCAGGGCTCGGCCAAGTTCATCAAGAGCATACCTTGGAATTTTGGGCAGGTAGGGGCAACACCCTGTTTCTCCCAACCATCTCAGGCCCGTCTGTGCACCTGACCCTGTGTCTGGGGGCAGCCAAAGCTGCATAGGTGGGAGTGAGTCACAGAGTCACCCACTTCATGCTGTCAGGGATGCAAAGGCCCTGAAACAGCTGAAGGTTCAGAGAGGGCCAAGGCTGGCCTGAGGTCACACAGCAAAGGCGGTGGCCCTGGATTCAAGGTGGGGAAAGAACTAGGAGAGCCTTTGGGAGCTGTGAAGTTGGTTGGTAACCCGGGAGGGGGAAGAGGAAACAGTAAAGCTCATGTATTTAAATAATAGGCAGTACTCAGAGGGCTGTGTGCTAGGCATGTGCTAAGAAGGGGCTTTAAACCCTCACCCAGATCATTGGTTCTCAGGATCACTGAGAGACAGTGTTAAAATACTAGGGAGTGAGAATTTGCTCTTCAAACAAGTTCCCAGGTGATGCTGATGCTGCTTGTCTAGTAACCATACTTTGCAAACAAACAAGCCTGAAATTTAGGGACTAAAACAACCATCACTTATTATTTGTTACAAGTCTATGGGTCAGCCGTGCATGGCTGTCTAGGCTGGGCTTGGCTGGCCTCAGCCGATGGCTCATCTGTTTCATGTGGTTTCTCACTCTCCAGCCGGCCAGCCTGGGCTGGTTCTCTAAACCGGTGACGATAAATTTCATTGATCATCCAGCCACCTGTAAAAATTCTTGAGACTCTGCTGGGAAAACTCAAGAGGCAAGAACTATTGCACCCCTGGCCACTCAACCTCCTGGTGTGTTAGGAGGTATTGGCCTCCTGGGGCGGGGTTCCCCCTGAGGCTTCCCCCAGCAGCGTCTGGGGCAGGGTTCAATGTTCAGGCCTAGAGGGTCCTACCCTGAAACCACAGGGAAATCTTCCCTATATGGTCTCAGGCTCTGAACAAAGTTTTCTCATCTGAATATTGTCATGATAATTGCAAAACTATCTGCCCAGCAACCCCATAGCCTGCTGTGGGATAGAAATGAAATGGGGGTATGACCGTGATACATAAAATACATCAGAAAATGAATTGGCTCTGATTTTTCATGGCTTTTTATTCTCTCCTGAGAAAGAGAACAAAGTCAATTTCTTCCTTTATTTCCCAGGGTCCTGTTTCGTATCCGGGCTTGTGCTGGGCTGTGGGACATGGCCCTTGCAAAGCTTCTGGAGGGGATCACAGTCCAGGAAGATGAGACTTAGAGGAAGGAAGGAATAACAGCCTGTGGGGATCAGGGGGGACTTCTTGAAGTAGGGAATATTTGAGCTGGGCTTTGAAGAACAAATAGGAGTTTGCCATGCAAGGAGGTGTGTGCACGATATACTAGGCCAAGGGAACTATGCAAGTGAAAGCTCAGAGGTTGGAAAGCTTATGTCATGCCTGAGACGTACGTTGTAGCTTGGGGCATACCTTGCATGTGAAGGAGCCCCAAGAGATGAGGTGGGAAAAGCCAGCAGTGTCCAGGTTGTGGAACAGCCCTGAACATCAGGCTGAGGGCAAGAGGGAGCCACAGAGGGTTCATGCCATGGAAGGCTATTGTGCAGCATGGAGGGAGATCTGGCCCAGGAAAGGACCACAGAGGTGGGAGGAAGACAGCAGACAGAAGGGCCTCTGCAGGTGGATGGTCCAACGGAAGGTGGCAAGAAGGGGTCCTGCTTTTGAGAAAGATGACATTTGAATGGCAAGGATGAGACGGTGTGAGCCCTGCAGAGAACAGCAGGAAGCGCATTCTGAGCAGGGAAATAGCACATGCAAGGGCCCTGGGACCGTGAGCCTGGGCAGAGTGAGTATGGGTGTGAGCAGTGAGAGATGAAGTCAAAGAGGGGATGGGGGCAGATTGTGAAGGGCGTTGTAGGTTGCACGGGGAAGTCTGGGTTTTACTGTGGATATGGTTGAAACAGAAGAGTGATGGGACTGGATTTCTGTGTTTAGAATCTGTCTCAGTTCCCATCAGAGCAGTGTGTGTGGGCTGGGTCGGAGGGGGATGAGGGGCTGACATCAGCTCTGCAGGGTGGGTCACGCCTTGGGGAAGTGGGAGATTTGGCTGAGCAAGAGGAGAAAGGGACAGTGACAGGGCCCAGGGTGACTCTGAGGGGGAGCCCCAGGGACACTGGGCTGCCCACTCCATGGGCTCCTGCTCCAGATTCCCAGGTCCCCTCAACCAGGTCCTGGATGAAGATTGTCACCCCCTTTGTCACACACTCATGGCTCACCCAGTCATTGTCCTACTCCATTCCCTCCTGGGCCAAGAGAAGCTGCCACCAGACAGATTTGGCAGACTCAGCTGGAGCCTCCCAGTCTGCTGTGTGGGACACAGCTGGAAACAGTGGAGGCTTCAAGGCAGGCTTCCTGAAGGAGGTGCCTTCCTAGCTTCCTCCTCCTCCTCTTGTTTCCTCTGACACAGTTTGAAGATGGGATCCTAGACATCTGCCTGGTCCTTCTAGATGTCAACCCCAAGTTCCTGAAGAACGCCGGCCGTGACTGCTCCCGCCGCAGCAGCCCCGTCTACGTGGGCCGGGTGGTGAGCGGCATGGTGAGTGAGTGGCAGGGCCATCGGGGCGGAGCCCACAGGGGGCTCCCGCAGGCCCCTCCCTCACAGTGGAGACACAGGCCATTCACTGTGCTGGGCGCGGTGGAGGGACCCAGGAGATGGGTAAGTCTCGAGGAAGAGACCTTAATTGGAAAGATATGATTTACACAGATGAGGCTGATGCTATGAGGTCCCCCAGAGCAATTAATTTATTCAGTTCTTCAGTGAATGTTTATCAAGTACCACTTGTGTCCTAGGCACTGGGGAGACAGCCGTGTACAAGTCCTCTGTGATCTCTAACTTTATGGAGACTGTGTTATAGAGGGTAGGGGAGAGGAGACAGACACTAACCAAAATACCATATGAACGAGCAGACAGTCATAAATGACGGTGCACGCTCTGAAGGAACCCGAGGTGTGACAGTGAGAGGTCTGGACCGCAGGACCAGGCTCGGGGAGGGGCTGAGGGGCTCCCTAAGGTGGTACGCAGGAGAAGGGCATTCCAGGCAGAGGGTACAGCTGTGCAAAGGCCCTGAGAAGGGAGCAACTTTGGCAGGTTTGAGGAAGGAAGGGAGGCCAGTGTGCCTGGAGCGGAGGGAGCAGGGCCTGTGGGTGCAGAGGAAGCTGCAGAGGTGGGCAGGGGTGAGACCAGAAGGGCCTCGTGGATCGCGGTCAGGAGGCTGATTTTATTCTTGAGGTAACGGGAGTTCAGGGCGAACGACACAATCTGGGGTGGGGGACCCAAGCAGGTCTTTGTAAAACTGAGATCACACCATGTCACTCCCGAGCAATCCTGTGTTCTTCACGGGACAGAGTCACATCCCCAGCACGGCGTTCAAGACCTTGACCCTGCCCCACCTCCTTCTTCCCCATCTCCCTCCTGTCCCCGGCTCCAGCCCCCACCCTCTGCCACATACCACAGTCTGTCATACCATGGCCCCTTTGCCCCTGCTCTTTCCTCACCCTGGAGCTCCCCTCCCCGCCTTTCATCCCACGCCTGCTGTACTCAGGCTCACCCAGGCGGCACAGCTGTCACCCCATCCCAGGCTCAGTCCCTGTGCTGCTCCACTGGTTGCAGGTCAACTGCAACGATGACCAGGGTGTGCTGCTGGGACGCTGGGACAACAACTACGGGGACGGTGTCAATCCCATGTCCTGGATCGGCAGCGTGGACATCCTGCGGCGCTGGAAGAACCACGGCTGCCAGCGCGTCAAGTATGGCCAGTGCTGGGTCTTTGCCGCCGTGGCCTGCACAGGTGAGCTGCATGCTGGGATGTGGGTCCTGAGCCCTGGGAGGGGGCACAAAGAGCACCGGAGTAGGAATCAGGACATCCCTGGCCCTGCCACCAACACTCTCAATGTGCTATGTGGCCTAGAGCCTGTGACCACCCTCTCCGGTCCTTTATCGAATAGCCATCCCTCCGGTGGTTGTTAGGATCAAGGGCTATTATTTGGGAGACTGCATGGGCTCGGGGCTGAGAACTTGAGCACTGGAGCAAAGCACACCTGAGTTAAAAACCCCCACCCTCCCACCACTTGCTCTGTGACCTTGAGCAAATGACTTCTTTCTGAACCTCATTTTCCTCATCTGGAAAATGGGGACAACATCAAGACCTTCCTCCTAGAGTGGAAAATGGGTTAGCATCACACACTGGCTAAGAATGTGGACTCGAGACAGGAGGATCGCTTGAGGCCAGGAGTTTGAGACCAACCTGGGCAATGTAGTGAGACCTTGTCTCTACAAAAAAATAAAATAAATAAAAATTAGCAGGCATGGTTATGTGTACCTGCAGTCTTGCCTACTCAGGAGGCTGAGGCAGGAGGATCGCTTGAGCCCAGGAGGCTGGCTGCAATGAGCTATGATTGTGCCATTGCACTCCAGTCTGGGCAACAGAGCAAGATCCTGTCTCTCAAAAAAAAAAAAAAAAAGAGCACAGATTCTGGAGGCAAAGCCTGGGTTCAAATCCTAGCTCTGCTTCCTACCAGCTGTGTGTCCTTAGGTAAATCACTTAACTCCTCTGAACCACAGTTCCATTGTGTGTAAAATGGGCATGAGGGTAGTACCTTTATCCTGGGATGGTTGTGAGGATTAAATGAGTTAATATGTGTGAGGTAGCTGAGCGTGGTAGTGGTGCACCTGTAGTCTTAGCTATTTGGGAGGCTGAGGCAGGGGGATCACTTGAGCCCAGGAGGTCGAGGCTGCAGTGTGTCATGATTGCACCACTGTACTCCAGGCTGGGTGACAGAGCGAGACTCCATCTCTAAATAAATAAATGAATGTGGGAAGTGCTTAAAATGATCTTGGGTGCATGATGGAAAATACTTTTGTGATATTTATTGTCATGACTATCATTATTACCAGGCTCAATCTAAAAGGCTGGTCTAGGCTTCCCAGCTTTTCTGATTCTAAAAGCAGTGCTAAGGCCCAGGAAAGGGTCCCTGGGAGGCCCCCAGCATGTCCTCCACACCAGCAGGCTGGGTCAGGGCAGCCTAACCTAGGTTTTCAGCCTGGCCGTCCTTGCCTTCTGATCCCTGCCTCTCTGCCTGGGACTGCCTGTTCCCCGTGACCTCTAAGTTCCTTTTTCTTATGGAAACTCCGTCATCCCAGACACTTTCCTCTGAGAGCCCTAAAACACATCTTTTCAAAGAAGCCCATGGGTTTTCCTGGAGAAATCCCACAATCCAAGGCCTGGGTCCCCAGGCTCACCCGCAGAAACCCTGATCACCCTGGTCACCCTGGGCTGTGGCCACCTGAACGTTTAGCAGCAGATCCTGCCCTCCGCTGCCCACTGGAGGGCTGTATTCCGGTCCCTGCAGCCTCTTCCCAGGCTGTGTAGGATGGAGCCAGGGAAAACTTGCCCAAGAAAAGGGCTGTCTGACCCCCGTGGCCGTGGAGTTCCTGTGAGGAACCAGCGGTGAATTGGCCTGTGAACTCTGGAGCTGGACTGCCGGGGTTTGAATCCAGCTCTGCCTCTAACCCCTGGGTGGACTTGGGCAAGAGAATTGATGCCTCCAAGCCTCAGTTTCCTCATCTGTAAAGTGGAGACAGTGGTGACTGATCTCATTCATAGGAAGCTCTTCATACCAGGGAGAGATCACTCAGCACAGTCTCTGGCTCTGGTTAGCCTTGGGTTTGGGGATTTCCAGGGGAGCCTGGGGTTCCAGCTTTCTCAGCCGGATCCCTCCCTGCACTTCCTCGATGTCAATGAATCAGCCAGCACCGATGTTCGGCGTTTGCCATAACGGGCACGGTGACACACTGTGCTGTTCCCGAGCACCCCCTCAATGCATGCTCTGGGAATGGGCGGACGAGGCTCTGCCCACACCTGCGGCCTGTCTCTGAATCACCACAAATCCCCACAAGCTGCTATTATTAACTTCTCTTACTGAGGAGGAAATGGAGGCTCAGAGAGGGCAGTGGCTTGCCCAAGCTCACACAGCTGGTGAGCGGCAGGGTCAGGCTCTGATCCAGGTGTGCGCGGTGCTGGGGCAGCCTCCTGTGAGACTGTGAGGAGGAGGCCTCCCAGGACACCATCCCTGGGGGAAGAGAGGCACTTGGCTCCCTGGACAGCAGAGACAGGCCTCCCCCGTCCTCCGGTGCGTACTCAGGCCCATTGCATGGTGGGATAAGACCTGCGGTTAGGACACCAGCCTTTGCTGAGGGCAGCCTTAGGGCAGCCTTAGGGCTAAGCTCTGCCCAGGCCTCAGGGGGACAGAAACCAGGCAAGAGGGGGAGGTCATAGCTGTTCCTTCCTCCTTCCTCCCAGCTCCTACAAGTCTCCTGGCAGGAATCCAGGGCCAACTGGTAAGCTCTTACCCTGGCCCATCGATGGTGGCCCCAGGGCAAAAGTCATATCGCTTCTCCCCCTCTCCCAGACTCAACTTCAATCAAAACTAAAAGTAAAACAAAAGTCCCACAGATTACATTATTACAGAATCTTGTTTCTCTTCATTTTTTAGATATTTTTTCTGTGACTCTGTTACTTTTACAATACACATAAAAAGCACATTTTTAAAATGAGAGAGTAAAAACACCCATAATTCCATCTGCGAGGAGCACCCAGTGGGCCATGTAGGTGAGATCCACGCTGGGGTTTTACTCCCTCTACTGTGCTCCTCCCCTCTCCGAGCTGAGCTCAGCTTGCAGATTAGTCAATGTCCTGTCTCTGTTTAACATGTCGTTGCAACATCAGCCCCTTTCCCAGCAAACAGGGCCTTGGCAGGAATGCAGGGCCCTCCCTCCTGACAAGTCTGAGGACCCTGGCCTGTGCTGCGACCTGTTTATAGGGCCACATGCATCCGTGTTCTCGTACATTGGGAATGATGATGAGTCCCCAGTGACATCACTAATACACATAGAGAGGGAACCAAGGCCCAGAGAGGTGAAGGACTGGTCCCAGGTCACACAGCTGGAAGCAGCTGAGTCTCCCGACCTCTGTCCCCTCCTCTGCCTGTTCTGCTGTTTGAGTCTCTTAGACCCTATCTTGGGGACAGTCAGTCATTCAATCACTCCTTCCCTCCCTCCCTCTTTCCTCTCCTCTCTCCTTCCTCCACTCGTTCATCCCGTTTGACAAAATAGTCAATGACAGGCCTGTGCTGGGCTCCAGGATCTAACTTAAGACAGATCCCTCACTGTCCTTGGAGGGCTAATTAAAGAATCCCTCACATGCCGGTACACTGGAAAGGATGATGCATCTCCAGCCGTGCTATGAATGCAAATGATCAGGCAACCTGAACCTGGCAGGCAGCCTTCCAGGCAGAGGGAATGGCAGACACCAATGCCCTGAAGCTGGCGGAGGCACAGCATGCTGGAGGCCAGCGTGGCGGAGCACGGTGTGCGAGGAGGGCGTCAGGGGCCAGACCCTGCAGGGCCAAGGGCTGTGGCTAGGGCTCTGGCCTTGACCTCAAGGGCCATGGGGAGCCATGGACAATTGATCAGAGGAGTGTTGACATCAGATTTGTATTTTATTTTATTTTGAGATGGAGTCTCGCTCTGTCGCCCAGGCTGGAGTGCAGTGGTGCAGTCTCGGCTCACCGCAACCTCCGCCTCCCAGGTTCAAACAATTCTCCTGCCTCAGCCTCCTCCTGAGTAGCTGGGATTACAGGTGTGCACCACCACGCCCAGCTAATTTTTGTATTTTTAGTAGAGATGAGGTTTCACCATGTTGGCCAGGCTGGTCTCCAACTCTTGACCCCAGGCCTGCCTCCGCCTCCCAAAGTGCTGGGATTATAGGCGTGAGCTACCACGCCCGGACCAGGTTTGTATTTTAGAGTCTCCTGGCAACTGTGATGTGAGGGGCATAGAATGGACATGGGGCGACCAGAGAGGTGGGCGCCATTGTCCAGACAAGAAGGGCTGGCTCATGTTCTCACCACTCGGACAGCAGGTACAGTGTTCCCTGGAATGCAGATGGGCAGGTGGAGGCCCAGAGCAGAGCGGATGTCTGCAGGGCCAGCCCGTCCCCTCAGCCCGCTTTCCACTCCTCTCCAACAGTGCTCAGGTGCCTGGGCATCCCCACCCGCGTCGTGACCAACTACAACTCGGCCCATGACCAGAACAGCAACCTTCTCATCGAGTACTTCCGCAATGAGTTTGGGGAGATCCAGGGTGATAAGAGCGAGATGATCTGGTGAGGT
Organism: Colobus angolensis palliatus; assembly: GCF_000951035.1. Lineage (NCBI taxonomy): Eukaryota > Metazoa > Chordata > Mammalia > Primates > Cercopithecidae > Colobus > Colobus angolensis. The sequence goes on from NW_012121820.1 coordinate 15,636,981, forward strand.
GGGGGCCAGGGTGGGATCAGAGCCCAGTAGGGAGGGCCCCATGGAGAGGAAACCTGGGAGGGCTTCTTGAAGGAGGTCACATTTGAATTGGACCTTAGAAGTCGAGCAGTATTTGAGCAGGCTTGGGGAAGGACAGCAGGAGCCAAGGCCTAGAGGGAAAGGCAACCACATACACGATGGGGCCTCAGGGAGAATCATGCAGCAAATGTTGTCGGGAGTCTGGAATGCCACATTAGGGAGCCCAGGCTTGATTCTGAAAGCAACAGGTTGTCACTCAAGGCTTCAGAGTGGGAGAGGGTGGGGCTGACAGCTGCCAGAAGGGCTAGAGGGGAAGAGATGGGCAGGGGGCTGGGGCGTGGCCCAGGTGGGGAGTGATAAGCCCTGAACAGACAGAAGAGAAAGGATGGAGCCGAGAAATTAGGAGGTCAAAAGGGCAACTGAGAGGGGCAAGGAGGGGAGAGGCGTTGAGAAGGGCTCTGAGGTGTAGGAGTGGGCGTCTGGCTAGACAGGGTGCTGTGAGATGGGCCCCCGTGGGAGGAAGAACAGGGCAGTGGGGAAACGTGCTGGGCTCAGTTTGGGACGAGGCGAGTGTGCATCTGGGGACATGAATGGGTGGTCTGCCCGTGGGAGGTGGCGATGAATGTTGCTCAGGTTCTGCTTCATTCCCACCTCCCCCCACCCCCCCAGGAACTTCCACTGCTGGGTGGAGTCATGGATGACCAGGCCGGACCTGCAGCCGGGGTACGAGGGCTGGCAGGCCCTGGACCCAACGCCCCAGGAGAAGAGCGAAGGTGCGTGGGCGGGCACTGTCACGTCAAACAGATGGGGAAGCTGAGGCTTGGAGAGTTAAAGTGACTCAGCTGGAGGGCAGCAGAGCTAGGAGCTCACCCGGAGACCACTGATGGGTCCACACAAGGTTGGGGGACCTCACTTACATCTTAATAACACACTTCTTGATAATCTCAAAAGTAATTCACATGCATTGCAGAAAGCAGGAAATACAGAGAAGCACGAAGAAAAAAATCAAATAGCATCTTTGTCCCCACCCGCTAAAATAAGCAGCATTAACATTCACACAAGCTTCCCCTGATTTCAAATTGTGTATTTGTATGCAGGTGTATACATGTGTGTTTATATACATACATATATAAACACACACATATATATATAGTACCTGTGTGTCTGAAAGAGAGCTTGCACTAAGGCAAAATTTTGTGATGCATATGGACACTTTTTAAATGCATAAAATATAATACATAGCATTACAAAGAAAACCAATTACATTAAAATACAGTTATCACAAGTTTTAAAAACCAAATTTATGATATAATAATATATGCTTCTTTATAGAACAAGATCTAGCGGTAGAGTCAGTAAGTTCCATAATATAGTTGTAGAGATAATTTATGAGCATAAATTAATTTCCTGCCATCTGTGACAGCTGTAAGGTTGCAATGACCACGCCTGTGGTTCTTATGAGTGACAAGTCCTAAGTGCTCCTCAGGCTGCTACGGTTGTTTCCTGCTTTTGCAATCGAAGAAAGTCCTATAGTGAAAACAAAGATACCCTTTTTTCCCCATCATAGAGTTCATAGACCCCTGAATTCTGTGGGTAGTGCCTTGGGGGATCCGTGGGCCCTAGTTGAAGGCCTCCAGTGGCTTAAACTTGGAGCATTTTTCCCCAGCTCTGTCCACTTCTGGATAAAACATTAGCATTTCTCCAGCAGATGGTTTTCTGTGATTTGAATTTTTATTTAATGTGACCGTCGCCCGTCACATGGCTGTGCTAGGCTGTATCTATCCAGCCTCTAGTCCTCAGCACTGGAAGTCTGCGGACAGTGTGGGGCGGTTATCAACCACACTGAAGTAAACGTCAGGCACCCGTACTCACTTGGAGAACACACACACCCTGGGACCGGCCCCACGCGGGGCACTGAGCTCCACTCTCGGTACAAGCAGGAAATGAGACAGATGTCCTCCTTGCTAACATGTCGCCTGCCCTTGGCTCCGTAATTTCCCTAGGATGTCTGGGATACATTTCCATTTTATTTATCAAATACTTGCATAGCATTTAGTATAGGCTATGAGCTTTACATCTATAATTCATGAATGCTCGTTAGGTGGGCCCAGATCTTATCCCCACATGAAACTGCCGCTTTGAGAAGTTAGTGACTGGCGCAAAGTCACCCAGCTAATAAGAGGCTGAGCTGGGATTTGAACCTTAAAAGTTGTGCTCCAGAGCCCCTGTTCTGAACCCTCGCCCTGTGGTGCCCTCCTACAAGTGGAGTCCTTCCGTCAGAGGGCTGCGTGGTCCTGAGGTTTTTGGCTACGTGTGGTTGAATTGTGGAGGGTTTTAGAGGATACCCCCCAAACTTTACCCAGGCCCATCCCTTCCCCTTTCTACCCCTGCCAGGGACGTACTGCTGTGGCCCAGTTCCAGTTCGTGCCATCAAGGAGGGCGACCTGAGCACCAAGTACGATGCGCCCTTTGTCTTTGCGGAAGTCAATGCCGACGTGGTAGACTGGATCCAGCAGGACGACGGGTCCGTGAGCAAATCCATCAACCGTTCCCTGACCGTTGGGCTGAAGATCAGCACTAAGAGCGTGGGCCGAGACGAGCGGGAGGATATCACCCACACCTACAAATATCCAGAGGGTATGTGCCCTCAGAGTCTTTAACATGGCCTTGAAGATGAGCATCCTGTTTTCCCAGCCCAGCAGGCTCGTGTGTGTGTGTGTGTGTGTGTGTGTGTGTGTGTGTGTTTTAATTGGTAGCCTACGTACAACAATGGCCCCGTAGGCTATACTCCATCTTAAGCAATTCCTTAGAAGCAGGAGCAAACATGTTGAGCGACAGTGGTAGAGGATTATTCACTTCAGAAAAGAGTTCTATATTCCACAAAAGGGCTCAATTCAGTTATTAAGACACTTTTTTTTTAAGTTGGTTTGACTCTTTTTTCTTTTTTCTCCTTCCTTCCTTCCTTCCTTCCTTCCTTCCTTCCTTCCTTCCTTCCTT
>NW_012121820.1:15640056-15655588 GCF_000951035.1 Colobus angolensis palliatus
TCCTTCCTCTCTCTCTCTCTCTCTCTCTCTCTCTCTCTCTCTCTCTTTCTTTCTTTCTTGACAGGGTCTCGCTGTGTCACCTGGGCTGGAGTCGTGGCATGATCTCCACTTACTGCAACCTCTGCCTCCGGGACTCATGTGATCCTCACACCTCAGCCTCCCAAGTAGCTGAGACCACATGTGCACGCCACCGTGCTCAGCTGATCTTTTTGTTTGTTTGTTTGTATTTTTTGTAGAGACAGGGTCTCAATAAGTTGCTCAGGCTGGTCTCAAACTCCTGGGCTCAAGCGATCTGCCTGCCTCAGCCTCCCAAAATGCTGGGATTACAGACTGAGCTGCCAGGCCTGGCTGGTTGATTTGACTCTCAATAAAACTTTAGAGGATAAATATTACAGAGGAGAAGAATGCATCTTAGAAAAATGAATAATGGCTGTGCTATTATGTTGCTTATTAACAATATTTATCGGCTGGGCCTGGTGACTCACACCTGTAATCCCAGCACTTTGGGAGGCTGAGGTGGGCGGATCACGAGGTCAGGAGGTCGAGACCATCCTGGCTAACATGGTGAAACCCCGTCTCTACTAAAAATACAAAAAAAATTAGCCAGGTGTGTTGGCGGGCGCATGTAGTCCCAGCTTCTTGGAAGGCTGAGGCAGGAGAATGACGTGAACCCAGGAGGCAGGGCTTGCAGTGAGCCGAGATCGCGCCACTGCACTCGAGCCTGGGCGACAGAGCAAGACTCCGCCTCAAAAAAGAAAAAAAATCAGTATTTCTCAGCAGTGGGACCTATAACCATAGATGGGCAATTCCACACATTTTAATTGCAATGTACTTGTGTTAGAGGGGCTTGAAAGTCCAGGGGGCCATGGAGGACAGGTTCCTCAAATTTCACAGTGTTTATTTTTGCAGTATTTGACATACAGATGGGAAAATGAACATGAAGGTGGATAGGAAGAGAAACGGGCCAAGATAAACTTAAAAATAATGTCACAAGTTCAATCAGACATGAGGATGAGGCATCTTTCTGCTACTGATGCTCAATCAGTTGCAGGGGAAAGGACTTGGTTTATTTTTAAAAATTGGATTCGAGCACATCCAACAGCCAATTCAATATAATATATAATTTCTAAGCAACTACTAAGCACAGCAGGGCTCACAGAGGGGACTAAGAAACCATAGTTCCTGCCTGGGCCTGACCCCCTGCTGACTTTCCAGGGGCACATAGCCATACTCTAGCTGAAAGGGATAACACGGAATGAAATGATGCTCTCCCCATCCCCTGAAAGGTCTAGAGCTGGTGGTTTGATTGAAGAAATAGATATGTACCCAACAGCACTGGGAGAAAAAAATCACAGGAGCATAGGAGAGAGGTAAATGGAATATAAGGAAGGGAGCAATCAGAGACAGGGAGGGAAAGGATTTCAGGTAGAAGTAATCCCTGTGCAAATGCTTGAAGGTAAGAAAGATTGCACTGTATTCATGCCTAGCATGCACCAAGCACTGTTGTAGGCACTGGATAAGTAAGGCATAAGGATAAGTAAAACATAGCCTTAGCCCTCGAGCAGCTCAAGAAGGTAAGTTTGAAACAGAAAACAACACAGGGGAAGGAGTGGTCAGAGAGGGCTTCCTGGAGGAGGTGTCATTTGCAGCTGGGTCTTGAGGGATGTATAAGAGTTCACTAGTGGAAAATAAATGAAATACTGTGTCCTCCTCCTGGCTCAGACATGTAAAGAAGGGGTTCCTTCAGGGCTGCCCTGAGTCATCAGGGCTCTGCGAAGCCAGCTCACCCTGTCCCAGCCCCCTTCCTATGATCTATTCACGCTGTGATTGAGGTTCTCTTCCCAACTCCTACAGGGTCCTCAGAGGAGAGGGAGGCCTTCACAAGGGCCAACCACCTGAACAAACTGGCCGAGAAGGAGGAGACAGGGATGGCCATGCGGATCCGTGTGGGCCAGAGCATGAACATGGGCAGTGACTTTGACGTCTTTGCCCATATCACCAACAACACCGCCGAGGAGTACGTCTGCCGCCTCCTGCTCTGTGCCCGCACCGTCAGCTACAATGGGATCTTGGGGCCCGAGTGTGGCACCAAGCATCTGCTCAACCTCAACCTGGAGCCTTTCTCTGGTAAGGGCCTGTGTTCCTGGAGCATTTGTTGACTGCCAACTGACAACGTGCTAGGTAGTGACCTAACCGCTTAGCATGTGTGATTTCACCCCACAGACACTTACGTGGCACTTACTCTGGGGTAGGCCCTGTCCTAAGCACTTTATAAATATCAACCCACTTAATTCTTACAGCAAGAGTGAGGGGTGGATTCTATCCAGATGAGGAGATGGAGGCACAGAGAGGTTAAGTAATTTTCTTAAGGTCACACAGTTGGGGAGTGAACCTGTCCTTTCAGTAGCTATACTGTTTGGTTTCACCTCATCTTCGTGTGACCCCTGCTGCCCTCTCCCAGTGAATTCCACTGTCTCCAGCCCCTCATGCCTCAGCAGCCTCTCCCCACGGGCCCTTCAAGAACCTCTCCTGTGCGTCTGGTTACTCTCCGCCTCAGAGAAAAGGCTCTAGCCCAGCACCTTGGAAAGTGCCCGTTGCACTTTCCACAGTGATGGAGATGCGCTGAGTCTGCACCCCCTATCCAGCATGGTGGCCACCGGCTCCACATAGCTGCTAAGCGCTTGAAAGGTGGCTGATGCAACTGCAGAACTTAAGTTGTTTTGTTTGTTTGTTTGCTTGTTTTTTATTTTTTTCAAGATGGAGTCTTGCTCTGTTGTCCAGGCTGAAGTGCAGTGACACAATCTCAGCTCACTGCAATCTCGGCCTCCCAAGTAGCTAGGGTTACAGGTGCACACCACCATGCCCAGCTAGTTGTTGTATTGTTAGTAGAGATGGGGTTTCACCATGCTGGTCAGGCTGCTCTCAGACTCCTGGCCTCAAGTGATCTACCTGTCTCAGCCTCCCAAAGTGCTGGGATTACAGTCATGAGCCACTGCGCCTTGCCAAAACTAAAGTTTTAATTGTGTTGAAAGTTAGATAGCTACATGTGGCCAGAAGCTGCTCCACTGGACAGAGCAGATCTGCAAGCCAAAGGTGGGAGCGTCCAGGCCTCTGCAGGGAGAAATGCTTTCTTCCAGGACTTGATCATCCCTCTTCATTGTCCCCAGCACCAGCCTAGTTGCCTTTTTTTTTTTGAGACAGAGTCTTGCTCTGTCGCCCAGGCTGGAGTGCAGTGGCCGGATTTCAGCTCACTGAAAGTTCTGCCTCCTAGATTTATGCCATTCTCCTGCCTCAGCCTCCCGAGTAGCTGGGACTACAGGCGCCCGCCACCTCACCCGGCTAGTTTTTTGTATTTTTAGTAGAGACGGGGTTTCACTGTGTTAGCCAGGATGGTCTCGATCTCCTGACCTCATGATCTGCCCGTCTCGGCCTCCCAAAGTGCTGGGATTACAGCTTGAGCCACCGCGCCCAGCCTCCTAGTTGCCTTTTTAGGTAGATCCCCTTTGCTGTGAAATGGTGTCATTAGACCACCCAACCCAGCCCCGAGCCAAGACTTTGTCACCAGGTTTCCCGCACAGAGGCCTGCACAGTGGTTGTCCCCTGGGTCCCTTTCACTATCTGGCTTTGTCACTATGCCTGGTTATCTTCCTAAAAATAAGCCTGAGGCCCTCAGAGGAGCCTTGACCACTCAGGTCACTTAGTGAGGCAGTGCGGGGCCAGGAATCAAGCCCAGGGCTCCACCCACAGCCCCACCACCACCCAGCAGCCCCATCCCACTTTCTACCGTTTGGAGCCCAGCAGGCGTGAGGAGGGAAGAGGGGTCTCCAGGGTGGGAGAGAACCTGGGAGCTGCCGGGTGAGACATTAGCCATCCTCCGAGGGGCAGTGGAATCAAGTAGGACATCGTCTTTGGGCAGCGTCTCGCTGAGTCACCGGAGAAAATGGCCACCACCCTGCACCTTAGCGTCCCCATCTGCCCCCTGGGGGTTATGATCCGACACTGCAGGACCGTTGGGAGTAAGAGAGCGTGCACACAATAGGCACTCGTGCCCGGGATTCAGTGTGGCCACACCTGGAGATGCTGGAGAGCCCCCGGCTGGGGCACGCTTTGTGTTTACAGAATTTGTTTCCCCATCTCTTTTCCCTGGACTCTTGCCTGTCAAACCAGTGATCGTCCCTCTCCTCTATGACAGTGCCTGGACCCTTGGCGCCCGTGGGCTGGTGTCTGGGGCACAGCTTTCACCCTCCTAAGAAAGCAGGTCTGTGTTGCGGGCGGGGCGTCTGCAGTGTTGACAGTTGCTGCCTCCTGGTTTTTCTATCTTGGGCCCACTGTGGGCACTCCTGGAGCTGCACCCCCTGGGCATTGTCAGGCCCTGGCAGACTCCTCAGCAGGGGCCAGGCCCTCAGAGGGCAGATCTTCTTGGTACCAGGACCGCCTCCAACACTGAAGCTGTTGAAAGACATTTTCTGAGGTCGGCAAGACCTGGCTTTGAATCTCGGCTCTGCTGCTCTCTGAATGCACCACCTTGGGCGCGGTGAACATGCTCTCTGAGTCTTAAGTCGTGCTCCCCTGTTACAAGGGGTGATGACATGCCTGCCTGATTCGCCCGCAGCCGTGAGGACTGAGGGAGAGGATGGGTGCTCAGGAGGTATCTGGAAAGGGCACAGCAGCGCCAACACGTGGTAGGGCCCTTACTCCTCCCTGAGGGCGAGTACTAAGGGGTGTGGGGAGGCGAGAAGCTCGTGGACCTTTCCTGAACACCTACTGTCCCAGGCAATGGTGTCAGCCCTGGGCTCAGGGGTTCCTGTGTCCCTGACACCTCGGTGGTGTAGAAAGGACCCGGCCCTCGCTGCTCATCCAGGCCCCAAGAGTCCGGGACAGGATCCATCTCTACAGGTGTGTAGGGGTTCAGGACACAAGGACACCCAAGTTCTAGTTCCTGCCACCTGCTGCCTGGCTGTGGGCTCCTGGGTATTCCTCTCCTCCACCCAGGCTACAGGTTCCCCATTCGCACAAAGGGGAGGATGGGTTCCTCTTTTAAGGCCCTTCCAGCCCTGTTCTCTCTCTCTCTCTCTCTCTCTCTGTGTGTGTGTGTGTGTGTGTGTGTGTGTGTGTGTGTGTGTGTGTATATATACACACACATTTAGGAGCTCCAAGTGCAGTTTTGTTACATGGATATATTGAGCAGTGGTGAAGTCTTGGGCTTGACATTGGAGACCCAGTCCCATCGTTTCAGTGCACACCCACCAACTCCTTCTCGTGCTCAGAGCTGCTCCAAGGGGAGAAAGTGTCTCTTCTAGAATGAGTGGCAGGAGGTGAACTCCAGGCCTGGGCCAGACGCACCAAAATCACTCCCTCCCAGGCCTCTGTGGTGTCAGCCCTCACCTCTAAGACACCATTGGGACACTGAGAGCATTGTTCTGCACTGGCATCAGCCAAGCATGCTGGCTTTTCTCATCCTCCCAGGAATGTGCTCACCACAGAGGGGGTCCCTCCTGCTGGGGACCCACTGGAAGCATAGCCTTCAGGGAGGGGAAGGGGAGGACAGAAGGTCCTGGGCGTTGGCCTCTGGCTGGAATTGGGGCACTTGGGGCTGGTCCAAGTGCCCCGTTGGAACCTCCAACACCAAGCTCAAACTGAGGTGGGTTCCCTCTAAGCCCCCATACTGAGGTTGAGTTGCTTGTTATTCTTTGAAGATAAGATCTGGGGAATTTCCGTGTGCTGGTGGACAGGAAGCCAGGCCCTGGACAGCTGAAAGGAATCCAGTTGCCCGCACCCCGCCTCCTTTCTCTGCTGCTTCTCTCTCTTCTCCTTCCTGCCTCCACCCTTTCATGTTCTGTCCTCCCTCATCCCTCCAGGTGGGTCACGGGAATGCAGACAATGCGGCCTCGGTGGCTGTCCCCAGAGTAACCTTCTAGAACAGGGCAAATTGTCTAAAGAATGGTTGAGACTGACCACACACGTTTCCTCTTCCCAGTCAGCATCTGGCCCAAGACCAAGGCCATGGCCACTGGCTTGTGGATGGAGACTTTCAAAGGTCCAGCCCTGCCCTGGCCTCCACCTCTTAGAACAGGCGACAGTTGGGCCACATCCTCCAAGCTCCCGGAGAATACTGTTGTCCTTCTTTCCTGTGGAGCAAGCTAGAATTTCCACTCTGCACCACCAGGTCTTGACCTAGTAATTTTCACTCTCTGTTGTCCTTTTTGGCACAAAAGTTTTGGTTTTCTTCCCCAGATCATGTCATCTGATGAGAGGCTGGAGCAGATCCACCCAGGAAATGAAAAGCCAAAGGGGTGGGTAGGCCAGGGCAGCATTTTCCAAAGAGGGGGACGTGGACCACCAGTGTTCACGGTCAAAGCCTGAACCTTGAATCCCACAGTGGGAAAGTGACTGTCTCCTCCGGTCTCAATCCGTCCTTCAGGTGACCTCCTGGGGAAAGTCTCCGAGGGTGCTAATTTGCCTCTGGCCTCCCAAGTCTTGTCAATCTCCCTCTTTAACAGCAGACTTAGGCCTGAAACTCAGAGTCCACAGCACATTGCTGTATCGGGCCAGAAGTGAATATGCGTGACTTTGTTTGTATTTTCTCTCTCTTTTTTTTTTCACTCCTTGAGACAGAGTCTCACTCTGTTGCCCAGGCTGGAGTGCAGTGATGCAATCACGACCCACTGCAGCCTCGACCTCCCAGGCCCAAGACATCCTCCCACCTCAGCCTCCCAAGTAGCTGGAACTGCAGGCTTACCCCACCATGCCCGGCTAATTTTTGTACTTTTTGTAGAGACAGGGTCTCACTATGTTGCCCAGGCTGGTCTCAAACTCCTGGGCTCAAGCAATCCTCCTGCCTCAGCCTCCCAAAGTGCTGGGATTACAGGCGCAAGCCACTACACCCAACTACTTGTATTTATTTACTGCTCCTCCCTGCCTCCTACAAACAGACCCCAGTCTGTTTCCTTAAAAGCTAAAGTACATGAATCCTTAAAATGCTACACTACTAAGGCCCTCCAGCCTCAGTGTTCTTCTCAGAAACATGGGGCTAAGAACCACCCTTCAGTGGGTGGGTTTGTTCCTGCCAGCTTCTTTCTCATCCCCACATCACTGTGCAGCTTTTGCTCTGTGATGACCCTTGGTCTTACCTCTGCCCAGCAGGTGATAAGATCTAGGGAACAGAGATGAAACAGAGGGGAAACAGAGGGGGGAGGTCATCTCCCCGCGCTCAGCCAGTGAGTGGCCAGACCGGGCCAGAGGCAAGTCTCCCAGTCTGAGCAGTTACTGGCAGAGGTGATTCTTCATCTGTGCAACGGGTACAGCATCACGAGCCTCATGGAGGGAAATGACCTTATGTCCATGAGGGGCATTCTTCAGTGAGTGTGGACCATGTTGTTGGACTCTAAGATCTGGATTATTCGTCCAGATGCCTGCACGGTACATATCAGCTGTGTGACCTAGGACAATGTTATTTTACCCGCCGGAGCCTCAGTTTTCTCATCTGTAAGTTGGGTGGTAATACGAGTACAAGCCTTTTAGGGTTGTCATGAAGGTGAAGTAGGAGCCCGCCGTGGGAAGTGCAGTGCCTGATGCAGCAGCAGATGTCGGCTCTGATCCTCCCCAGGATGAAGGGCCCGCGGCTCACACCCTGAGTCCCTAGCGCACCAGGCTCTTCCGGGACACTCGCTCAGCTAATCCTCCCACAGCCTTAGGAGTGCCTGTGCCACGCAGATCCAAACATCAAGGACCTGGGAGGTGGAGTGGCTCACGTGGGGTCACCCATTAGAGGAGGCAAAGGCAGGATTAGAATCCAGGCCCGTGGGAGTCCAAGTGTGTCCTCTACCCACTCTCCAGCTCCTCCCTGGGAACCCTGGAGCCACAGTGGGGAGTTCTGGGATCCGCCCAGCCATTCCCCTGCTGTGTGACCCCAGGCACATTCCTTCCCCTCTCTGTGCCTCTTGGAGTTGCAAGAGGAGAGTTGGGAGGGGTGATTCTGCATCATGAGCACCCTCCTTTCTCCCCTTCTGCAGAGAAGAGCATTCCTCTTTGCATCCTCTATGAGAAGTACCGTGACTGCCTCACAGAGTCCAACCTCATCAAGGTGCGGGCCCTGCTCGTGGAGCCAGTTATCAACAGCTACCTGCTGGCTGAGAGGGACCTCTACCTGGAGAATCCAGAAATCAAGATCCGGGTAAGGCCAGGCTGGGCAAGGGGCAGGGTCCCAGGGCAGCTCAGCACTGGGGAGAGGGCAGATCCCTACTCCCACCCCAAACACCTGCATCCCTGTAAGCTCCAGACCTTTGGTGCCTTAGTGATCCTCAAATCCTAGCCTCATGGAAGAAAAGCATCATGAAGCCTAGAGAATTTGGGACTCGTATTCTCCAGGAAAGAATCTGAAAATCCCAGAGTGATAGGGTCATGGAATTTGGGGATCTTAGAGTCATGAATCCTTAAAATGCTATACTACTGAGACTGGAAACCCCACGCACTGGGCACTGGTGAGGCAGGGTGGGGTGGGGGACTGAAGGGCACAGACTAGAGTCTCACTGTCTGAGTTTCTACCAGGGCAGCCCTGGGCATGTGACTTTGCCCTTCTGTGCCTCAGTTTTTGCATCTGTTACATGGGGTTAATAATAGCCCTGAGGGGTGTGGTAAGAATTAAAAGCATATCCACAGGAAAGACACAGAGCCATCCTCAGCACAGGATAAGGGCTCACTGAAAGCTCACTATCCTTATCATCGCCGTCATCATCATTATAGCCCTTCACTTAGAGGAGCCACAGCCCAGAACCCCTAAGGGTAACAATTACATTTAAATGGTAAACAGCAGAGGGAGAGGCGAGGAGCAATGTGCCAGACATTCTGCTGGAAGCTTGCGCATATTAGCTCAGTTAATCCTCACAAGAACCCTCGGTCAGGCATTTCTCTCCCATGAAGAATTCTAGGTGTGCAGAGTGAATAGTAACTTCCCCAGGTCACGTGAAGACGGGGCAGGGATCAGCCTGGCTCAAAAGCCTGTGATCTTTCCCCTCCAGACCCTGGGACAAGGGAGGCACTTTGGACATCCCCTGGGTCATGTGGAGCCTCATTGCAGCTCCATGCAGGAGAACCTGGGCAGGTAGCACGGTCAGTGTTTTCCTGATAAAGAAACTGAGGCACAGAGGTGGAGGGGGGTGATCGTGACAGACCAGGGGACAGCTTTGTTCAGCAAATATTGGGCCAGATTACAGTGAATATAGACGGCCCAGCTTGGATCCCACCTGCCCCTGACATCTGCCCCATGCCCTCTTCCAGATCCTTGGGGAGCCCAAGCAGAAACGCAAGCTGGTGGCCGAAGTGTCCCTGCAGAACCCGCTCCCTGTGGCCCTGGAAGGCTGCACCTTCACTGTGGAGGGGGCCGGGCTAACCGAGGAGCAGAAGACGGTGGAGATGTAAGTGCTGGCTGCTCTAGCTTTGGGACCTGGGGGAAGCGGGCAGATGCCAGTGGGGATACAGACTGTCCTTAGGCACCAAGCCCTGGCAGAAACCCCCTCCTCTCATCTCCCACACACACCTGTACCCCAGACACTCTGGGGCTGGAGTTCCCACCGTCACATCCTCTCTCAGTGCTGACACCAGCCATGCACAGATCTGCCACAGACCTCCGCAGTGACGTCATCCATCAGTAGGCGCTCACCTGCAGACACGTGCACCCTCACATAGACAGGTATCTGCCCTCCGAATGTCCACACATGTGCATGCACACACACATGCATGCGTGGGCATTTCCTCATAGATACCTAGCTACACACATACATATGAGCACATACTTATTTTTTACTTTTTTACTGTAATGTGACTTATATACAGTAAAAAGCACAGATCACCTATGTACAGCTCAACACATTTTCACACACATGGCTACCTGAGCATATACCCAGTTGTGCCCCCAAATGCACCATCCGCTTTTATGCACACGGACACACGTGTGCACACGCACTGTTCACTCTAGGAGGGCACATTGTCCAGGCCCCGCAGAGGGCCGAGAATGAGGCCCACTGATGATTGTTGCCATTAGCTCGAGTTCGTGGAGACGCTGTGCTGAGCCTTGGAAGTCACGTGACTTCCTGGCTGGACCCCAGTACAGGGGAGCCAGGCCTTGGGCCCCTTTCTTTACCATCCCCTCTCTTGCTGCAGCCCAGACCCCGTGGAGGCAGGGGAGGAAGTTAAGGTGAGAATGGACCTGCTGCCGCTCCACATGGGCCTCCACAAGCTGGTGGTGAACTTCGAGAGCGACAAGCTGAAGGCTGTGAAGGGCTTCCGGAATGTCATCATTGGCCCCGCCTAAGGGACCCCTGCTCCCAGCCTGCTGAGGGCCCCCACCTTGATCCCAATCCTTATCCCAAGCTAGTGAGCAAAATATGCCCCTTCTTGGGCCCCAGACCCCAGGGCAGGGTGGGCAGCTTAGGGGGCTCGTGGAAATGGAATGTGCCCCTGGCCCATCTCAGCCGCCTGAGCTTGTGGGTCCCCACTCACCCCCTTAGCTGTGAGGAATGCTCTGTGCCAGAAACAGTGGGAGCCCTGACCTTGGCTGACTGGGGCTGGGGTGAGAGAGGAAAGACCTACATTCCCTCTCCTGCCCACGTGCCCTTTGGAAAGCCATTGACCACCCGCCATATTGTTTGATTTACTCCATAGCCCCTTGGAGCATGCAAAAAAGGGACAGCATGCCCCTTGGCTGGATCAGGGAATCCAGCTCCCCTAGACTGCATCCTATACCTCTTCCCCTGACTGCACCCAGCTCCAGGGGCTTGGGACAGCCAGAGCTGGGTGGGGACAGTGATAGGCCCAAGGTCCCCTCCACATCCCAGCAGCCCGTGCTTAATAGCCCTTCCCCTCAACCTCACCATTGTGAAGCACCTACTATGTGCTGGGTGCCTCCCACACTTGCTGGGACTCACGGGGCCACCAGCCCATTTAATCACCATGGGAAACTGTTATGGGCGCTGCTTCCAGGATGAGGAGACTGAGGCTTAGAGAAAGAGCGGCCCCCTCCGCACCAGTGGCCTCGTGGTTATTAGCCGGGCTGGGTAATGTGAAGGCCCAAGAACAGAGTCTGGGCCTCTGACTGTGAGTCCACTGCTCCACTTATGACCCCAGCCTGACCTGAGACTGTCAGAGAGGCTGTCTGGGACCTGGTCAAAAAAAGACTCAGCTGAGACAAGGAGGTAGGGAGGGGACTGGGGGACTGGGAGACAGGGCCCTGGCTGGGTTCAGGTCCCACGTCTGGCCGGGTGCTGCCTTCCCCTCTCTGGGCCTCGGTTTCCTTATTGGTCAGAGGAGTGATTGAACCAGCTCATCTCCAAGGGTCCTCTCCGCTCCATCTTTGCAATGCTTTTATATGGCCCAGCCTTGTGAATAACCACAAGGTCCGCTCCTTGCTCCACAAAGCCTTAAGCCATAGGCCCAGGATATTTCTGAGAGTGAAACCATGACTGTGACCACCTTCCGTCCCCAGCCCTGTCCTGGTCCCCTCCTGTGCCCAGATACCACCCTTCAGACCCCAGTTCTAGAGGAGAAGAGCCCTGGACACCCCTGCCCTACCCAGGAGCCTGCCCGCTGCAATGCCTAGACTTCCCAGCAACCTTAGCTGCCAGTGCTGGTCACTAACCAACAAGGTTGGTACCCCAGATACCCCTTCTTTGCAGGGCTAAGGCCCCCAAATATAGCCCCTGCCCCTGAGGAAGCTTGGGGAGCCTATGAGTTATCAGCTCTGATTTTATCTCCTGCTCTTTCTACATGACTGGGCCTCCCTCGGGCTGGAAGAAGGGGGGATTCTCTATTGAAGGAGATCACAGCCTCCAGGGTCCCCCAAATCCCAGAGAAGGACTTGGAGAGAATCATGCTGTTGCATTTAGAACTTTCTGCTTTGCACAGGAAAGAGTCGCACAATTAATCAACATGTATATTTTCTCTATATATAGAGCTCTATTTCTTTACGGTTTTATAAAAGCCTTGGGTTCCAAGCAGGCAGTAGATGTGCTTCTGAACCGCAAGGAGCAAACACTGAAATAAAATAGTTTATTTTTCACACTCAAGCTAGGTCTGGTCTGGTCCTTTATGAGTTTGGAAGGAGAAGGGTAGGTGAGCTCGCTTACACCTGGACCCCCACTTCCTGCCTAGAGTCTTTCCTGAGCCTCAGCCCTGTCCCTGGGTTTAAATTTTACTGGCATTCAAGGTCCTACACAGTCTGGCTCCATCTCTAGCCCCTTCCACCAGCAATCTGTTTGGGGGCCACAATTAACTTCCTGTATCCCCAGAACACCCTGCGCAGTTGTCTACCTCTTGGCTTTTGTGTGTGTAGTTCCCTGAGCCTGGAGTGCCCCTCCTCTCCTTTCCCTGTTTGGCAAACTCCTACTCATCCTATAATGCTTAACACCGAAGTCACCTCTTCTATGAAGCCTTCCTTGATTTCTTTTCAGGTTCCCAGAGTCCTGGAATACGGACCAATTCAAACATTTATTACAGTAAATTTTACTTCCACGTTGACCTGTCTGTCCCCTTCTCCATCCTATCTGAAGCCCTCGAGGCAGGGACCACATATCTCTTAAATAGACACTAATAAA
Source organism: Colobus angolensis palliatus (assembly GCF_000951035.1). Lineage (NCBI taxonomy): Eukaryota > Metazoa > Chordata > Mammalia > Primates > Cercopithecidae > Colobus > Colobus angolensis. The sequence continues at coordinate 15,652,644 of NW_012121820.1, forward strand.
TGCTGAATTGGTAAATCAATGTTTTCCAACTCAGCTCCCACAAGACCTGTGCTATCCGATAGAAATAAAACATGAGCCACAAATGCAAGCCACATATGTAATTTAGAATTTTCTAGTGACCACTAGACCAAAAGTGACCAAAAGACTAGACTCTTTTTACTTTGAAAACAGTAAAAAGCCATAGGTGGAATTAGCTTTAATAATGTATTTTATTACAAAAAACTAGCCGGGCGAGGTGGCAGGCGCCTGTAGTCCCAGCTACATGGGAGGCTGAGGCAGGAGAATGGCGTAAACCCGGGAGGCGGAGCTTGCAGTGAGCTGAGATCCGGCCACTGCACTCCAGCCTGGGCGACAGAGCAAGACTCCGTCTCAAAAAAAAAAAAAAAAAAAGTATTTTATTTAATCCAATATATCCAAAACATTATTTCAACATGTAATCAATGTAAGAATTAGTAAGGTATTTGACATTCTTATTTTTGTATTCAATCTTTGAAACATGGTGTGTGTTTCACACTGACAGCCCATCTCAATTCAAACTAGCTGCATTTCAAGTGCTCAGTGGCCAGTCTGGCTAGTGCTGGATGAAGCAGGTCTAGACTGTGATTCCATGGGTGTGCGGATCCGGTCATTCATTTCATTCCCCACCATCAAAGCACTTAAGCACTCATGAGTGTCCGTTGAACGAATAGATGATGCGGACAGTCCCACTCTTGGGAAGTCATGCCTAAAGATATGACATGCACGTAAAAAATAAATCAAAATAAAAACATGACATCATGTGTTCTGAGTGCCGAATCCTTCTGTTCCTTGGACGCTACAACCTGGTGCTGGCTGGGTGGCTTGAGAATTATATCGGTGAGTCACCGGCTGGAAAACAGAAACCGCACTACTATTTCAGGCAGAGAGGGAGTTCATAGAGGAAGTTCATTCCAGAAGTATCCAAAGGGGCGGAGGAGCAGATGGGAGAAGGAGTGTGACCTAGAAATTGGGAAGCAGCTGCAAAGCCCACGAGCTGGCGCCCACAGCCCTAGAACCAATATAGCTGCTGGGAAATACAGAGCCTGCGGAAGCCACCTGAGGCTGCAGCCAGAGGCAGGCTGGCATCTCCCCTCCTCAGGCCTCTTTCCCACTGGCAGGTCCTAACCTGAAACTGGCTGGCAAGCAGCTCTGGGAAATGTCATTTTTCAGCTTCCAGATCCCTGAAATACAGACAGAGTAAGCAAGGGCAAGGATGGAGTCGTTGGGACCTATTGCCATTCCCTGTGCCAAAAACACTTTTACTATCCTCTCTACCTAATGAACTCTTACTCACTCTGCAAAAACCTGTTCCAAGGAGGCCTCCCCTGTGAAGTCTTCCTGGACTGCAGCCCACTGCTTTGACCTCTAGATCTCCCCAGCCCTTTACGATACTGGATACTCAGCAGCCTTAGTTAGAAATAGCTGTTTCTGTGCCTGTCCCCTGTTCTGGAGCACCCTGAGGGCAGGGTCAGGGCACAGCCCCAACAAGGGCTGCCAACTCTGGCTCCCAGGCCCGATAGCCTCCCAGCTATAGAGCAGGGGCAGGGCTGCTCCTGCCAGGGCTGCTGACACTGGGCAGGTGCACAGGCCTCCCTGATCAGCCCCCAAGCGTGCCCCACACCAGGGAGCCCACTAGCCAGGAACCCAGGAAGGGGAAGGATACTGACTCTTTGGGGTGCATATGTCCATTTTACAGACAGAGAAAATGAGCCTGAGGCCTTGCCCCTCAAACCCCATGTGAGGGCTGAGTCTGGGCCCCACAAAGACAGTGCTGAGCACTGCCCTTTGGCAGGTCAGGGCTGCCGATCCCCACCCAAGCTCTGCTCATAGCTTGGTGCCAGGGGCCTGGACTCCGGATCAGAGCTGGCTCTGCCACAGATTCACAGTGTGGCTTCAGGCAGGTTGTCACTCTCTCTGTGCCTCCACTTCCTTATCTATCAAATGGGGATGACACGGTGTCTACTTCCGTGACTAATGCGCAGGTTCAATAAAATAGTGCACATCAGGTACCTAGCTATCTCTCAGCACATCATCCTCCTAACAGCCAACAGTGACTGCAGGTCAGAAATCCTTACATGCATCGAGTTATTTACTGCCTTCATTTTATAGATTTAAAAACTGAGGCATAGAGAGGTTAAGAAACGTGCCCAAAGTCACACACTTGGTAAGTTTCAGAGCTGGGACTTGATCCCAGGCAGCTTCCCTCCCCAAGACAGTGCCTAGCCTGGAGAAGGCCCAACCTCTACCAACACCCTCCCCTCCTACCATGTTCCAGGGCTCTCAGGGGAGGGGACCCATGCAAGCTCTGACAGCCCTCAGCCCTCGTGGAGAGGGGTCCTGATTGGGTCCACCCTCCCTCCCCTAAAGACTTTCTTCTCTCCAGCTGCTTTTGTTTACCTAGGATGCCCGCCAGCTCACCCCTTGGCCTCAAGCCAAGCTCAGAACAACAGAATGTTGATGGAGTTGGGGAAAGAGGGGCAGAGGCTGGGAGGCCAAGCCAGGGCCTCCTAGAAGCACGTTTACTTGGGGCTGGCACTGGGTCAGAACATACACTCCCCCAGCCTCCCCAGCTCCCTCCCCAACAGGCCTGGGCAGAGGCACAGAGACACATCTGGGAGTCCGAGAAGCCCTGTGTTCCATTTCAAAGGGGAAAGGCCAAAGGGAACCATCAAAAGCAAAAGTGATGAAAAAATGATGGTGCATCCAGCCTTGAGAACGCAGGTTCTGCGATGAGGACGCAGGCTCTACGAAGAGAATGCAGGCTCTGTGATGAGAACGCAGGCTCTGCAATGAGGGTGCAGGCTCTGTGATGAGGGCGCAGGCTCTGTGATAACGCAGGCTCTATGATGAGAACGCAGGCTCTGTGATGAGGACACAGGCTCTGTGATGAGGACGCAGGCTCTGTGATGAGGGCACAGGTTCTGTGA
>NW_012121820.1:15656173-15656582 GCF_000951035.1 Colobus angolensis palliatus
TGAGGATGCAGGCTCTGCGATGAGGACGCAGGCTCTATGATGAGAACGCAGGCTCTGTGATGAGGACACAGGCTCTGTGATGAGGACGCAGGCTCCGCGATGAGGACGCAGGCTCTGCGATGAGGACGCAGGCTCTGTGATCTGTGATGAGGACGCAGGCTCTATGATGAGAACGCAGGCTCCACGATGAGGATGCAGGCTCTGCGATGAGGATGCAGGCTCTGTGATGAGAGCGCAGGCTCTGTGATGAGGGCACAGGTTCTGTGATCTGTGATGAGGACGCAGGCTCTATGATGAGAACGCAGGCTCCGCGATGAGGGCGCAGGCTCCGCGATGAGGACGCAGGCTCTATGATGAGAACGCAGGCTCCACGATGAGGATGCAGGCTCTGCGATGAGGACGCAGGCTC
>NW_012121820.1:15657108-15669667 GCF_000951035.1 Colobus angolensis palliatus
CTCTATGATGAGAACGCAGGCTCCACGATGAGGATGCAGGCTCTGCGATGAGGACGCAGGCTCCGCGATGAGGACGCAGGCTCTATGATGAGAACACAGGCTCTATGATGACAACCCCACCATGAAGGTCACAGGCAGACACAAAGGACTACACGGTTCCACCCATGTGAAGTTCACCAACAGCCGCGTTCATGCTTCCCCTGGTGGGAGACAGGCCGAAGGCAGCCTGAGGGGCTGCAGGGGCCTGTGATGGTTTTTCATTTTCTTCATCTGGGTGCTGGGTAAACAAGCACGTTCAACATGGAAAGATGTGTCCATCGCATATGCATGATGGCGCTCCATTTGTATGCGTGATATACTTCAATGTGAGTTTTAAAAAAAAATACAGTACTCAAGGGTTCTAAAAGTTCAAAGGGATGGAGAAAAAGGAATCAGTGTTTTTGAGTCACGCTCTGCACCAGGCACTATGCGGGAACTTCTCGGGGAGCACAGGGCATTTTTGAGGGCAGGCTTGAGGTCAGGTGCCTCAAGTCCTGAGTCCCCTCCATACCTTTTTCTGGGAGATAGGGGTTCCAGTAGGGTACACCTCCTAGGGATATTGTGAGCCTTAAACAAGATGCTTTATATGTGAAAATAAGACTGTAAGGCCAGGTGCAGTGGTTCACACCTGTAATCTCAGCACTTTGGGAGGCTGAGGTGGGAGGATCACTTGAGTTCAGGAGTTTGAGACCAGCCTGGGCAACATGGCGAAACCCCATCTCTACAAAAAATACAAAAAAATTAGCCAGGCATGGTGACGCATTCCTGCAGTCCCAGCTACTCAGGGGGCTGAGGCTGGAGGATTGCTTGAGCCTGGGAGGTAGAGATTGTAGTGAGCCAAGATTGCACCGCTGCACTCCAGCCTGGGAGACAAAGTGAGAGAGAGAGAGAGAGAGAGAGTTTGTGAGCCCAGAAAGCGGGAGGGGTAGGTGGGAAGTTTGTGAGCTGGGGCTGGGGAGTTAGGCAGGGGCCAGAGGTGAGCACCAGGCAGAGGCGACTTCCTGGGAGCTGATGACATTTAAGCCTCAGGGAGATTCATCTGCAGGGGCCCCCTACCAGGAATCCCAGGAAGCCCGGCAGTGTTCACACAGGGCAGGGACCCAGGTCATTATCAGGAAACATCTGAATGCGCACAATTCTGGGAAACAGGCTCAGAAATGCTTAGAAGAAAGGAATCGAAACTTGAAAGTCTCCCGCAGTTTGTTATGATTTCTTTTCACATTCTTTATAAATATTTACTTTTGTACTCAATTTATCATTTTCTTTTACTTTTATCTGTTTTTGTACTCAATTTATCATTTTCTTTTATCTTCTTCTTCTTTTTTTTTTTTTTTTTTTTGAGACAGAGTCTTACTCTGTCACCCAGGCTGGAATGCAATTGCACGATCTCGGCTCACTGCAACCTCTGCCTCCCGGGTTCAAGTGATTCTCCTGCCTCAGTCTCCTGAGTAGCTGGGATTACAGGTACATGCCACCACGCCTGGTTACCTTTTGTACTTTTAGCAGAGACAAGGTTTCACCATGTTGGCCAGGCTGGTCTTGAACTCTTGACCTCAGGTAATCCACCTGCCTCGGCCTCCCAAAGTGCTAGGATTACAGGCGTAAGCCACTATGCCTGGCTTCTTTTTCTTAAAGACGTTTCCTCAAACTTAAAACTATGATGTGATATCATAGCCTCCTCATGAGAATGACTAAAAATGAAAAAGCAAAAAATAGACACGCACATATATGTGTGTGTGCATCTACCTATTGGTGTGTGTGTGTGTGTATATATATATATACACACACACATCTATATAGCCCCTAATATGGGCCAGGACCAGGTCCTGATTTAGGCCCTGAGGACAGGCTTGTCCCATAGAGCATTCAGACAGACCACCGGTATGAAGTGAGAGGTGCCAACAGGGAAGGACTAGGGCTCAGAATAATGGGGATACACACACACACACACACACACACACACACACATCCTGTATGTGTGTATACATATCTACATACACAGTATATACGCACACATACACTGTGTGCACTGCACGCATGAACTAGGTCCTACCACACACACACATACTGTGTGTACCCCCCCACACACACACAAGGTGTCAGTGAAGATGTGGAACAGCAGGACTTTCCTCCACAGCTGGGAGGAGAGAGGAAGCTGGTGCGGCCACTCTGGAACACAATTTGCAGTCCCTGAATCTTCTAAAGCAGAACATTCATCTTTCCTTGTGAGGCAGCAACTCCCTCACAGATGACCCAACAGAAATAAGCCCGCATGTCCCCCAAAAGACACATGCAAGAATATTCATAGCAGCTTTTCCCCCAAATATCCCAAAGCTGAAAACAACCCCAAAATGCAACACTTGCTGAATGGACATAGAAGCTGTGGTATTATCATTCCAAGGGCCGCTATAGGAATGAGAGAAAACAAAGCACGGCCGTATGCAGCAACATGGTTGAATCTTGCTAACATGTTCAGTAAAAGATGCCAGACTCTTTCTGGGTGCGGTGACTCACGCCTGTAACCCCAGGACTTTGGGGAGGCCGAGGCGGGCGGATCAGTTGAGGTCAGGAGTTTGAGGCCAGCCTGGCCAACATGGTGAAACCCCGTCTCTACTAAAATACAAAAATTAGCTGCGTGTGGTGGCACACTACTGTAGTCCCAGTTACTCGGGAGGCTGAGGCAGGAGAATCACTTGAACCCGGGAGGTGGAGGTCGCAGTGAGCCAAGATCGCGCCATTGCACTCCAGCCTGGGCGACAGAGTGAGACTCCATCTCAAAAAAAAAAAATGCTAGACACCAGGGCGTGCACTGGATGATTTCAAACATACAGAGTTCAAAACCAGGCAAAATTCATCTATGATGTCAGAAGTCAGGAGGCTGGTTATGTTTAAGGGGTGGATAACAAGAGAGGGGTACTGAGAGTTTTCTGGGGTGCTGGGAATAATGCTCCAATTCTTTTTTGTTTTTTTGAGACAGAGTCTCCCTCTGTTGCCCACGCTGGAGTGCAGTTGCACAATCTTGGCTCACTGCAACCTCCGATTCCCAGGTTCAAGTGATTCTCCTGCCTCAGCCTCACGAGTAGCTGGGACTACAGGTGTGCACCACCATGCTCGGCTAATTTTTGTATTTTTAGTAGAGACAGGGTTTCACCATGTTGGCCTGGCTAGTCTCAAACTCCTGACCTCAGGTGATCCGCCCACTTTGGCCTCCCAAAGTGCTGAAGCGTGAGGCACCACGCCTGGCCTGATTCTTGGCTTGAATGTCAGTTTACATGAGCATGTTGAGTTTGGTAAAATTCATCAAGCTGTAGACATGATTTGCGCCTTCTCTGTGTACATGATCTACTTTAATGAAACTCTCTCCTTCGATGGTATAAGGTTTAGGCCGCTTAAAACCTGACCTGGTGATGGGGGCAGGGAGCGAGACCTCAAGAACAAGAAATAGGGGAAGTGGGGTGGGATTGTTTGGGCGAAGACAGGAAGACTGGAATCATGTAGGGGTGACCAGTAGGGGTTTGGGGTCAGGGCTAGAGGGAGGTTTGGTTTCTGATTATTCTACACGGAGAGTCAGTCAACTTTTGCCCAGCCAGGCCTAAAGCCAAGATTTGTACACCAGCCCTGCCCAAGCTGAGCGCCCTGGCACCACCAGACCCCACTACCCCTGGAAGATAACTCTTTTTTGGCCAAATCCCCCTTCATTCCCTCCCAGGTCTGGCCAACCCTGCTTGTGGAAACTCTGAAAGGCTGCCCCACACCCAGGTCGTGGCAGCCACCCAAACACTCATCACTGCACTGACAATTTTCCCTCTTCAATCATCAGTCTGATTTTTCTTTTTCCTCTTCCCTGTTTCATGAACGCAAGCTTTTGTGAGGCCCTCTTGGAGGCAGACTTCAAGCTTGATGATGTCGCATCTTGTTTCACTGGGGGCCCTGGTGGCCCTGGCGAAGTGGATGGTGCTAACCTGTTTTACAGATGAGGAGAGTGAGGGCCAACAAGGTGAAGTGACTTAGGGCCAAGATCACCACCCGACAAGGGACAGAGCTAGATTTTAACAATAACTACAGGCCGGGCACGGTGGCTCACGCCTGTAATCCTAACACTTAGGGAGGCCGAGGCAGGTGGATTCCGAGGTCAAGAGCTCGAGACCAGCCTGGCCAGCATGGTGAAACCCTGTCTCTACTAAAAATGCAAAAAATTAGCCAGGCATGGTGGTGCACACCTGTAGTCCCAGCTACTTGGGAGCCTGAGGCAGGAGAATTGCTTGAATCCGGCATACAGAGGTTGCAGTAAGCCAAGATCGCACCACTAAACTCCAGCGGGTGACAGAGTGAGACTCCATCTCAAAAATAAAAACAAAAACAAAAACAATAACTACAGTAACAACTTCACTCCTACGTGTCAGCTCTAAGCAGTGGCTTGCTCTGTGCTAAGCACTGTGAGTACGTTTCCCCATCTAGTCCTCACAATGACCCAGTAAAGGAAGCTGCAATTATCAGTCCTGTTCTTTACAACTGACTTTTGAAGTCTTACAGGCACAGAAAAGTACACAAATTATAACAGCCTGATGAGTTTCCACAAACTGAACCCGCCCATGGGACTCACCCCACATTACAAAACAGAACATAAGATATAATACCAAAAGCATTGGTAATAAAAGAGAAGACTCATAAACTGGACTTCATAAAAATTTAACACTTTTCCATCTCATAGAATATCATAAAGTGAAAAGACAAGCCATGGGATGGGGGAAATAGTTGCAAAGTATATACCTGAGTCTAGCATCCAGAATATATAAAGAACACTTACAATTCAACAATAGGAAGGTAAATAGTCTGGGTGCAGTGGCTCATGCCTGTTATCCCAGTGCTTTAGGAGGCTGAGGCAGGAGGATGCCTTGAGGCCAGGAGTTCAAGACCAGGCTGGGCAACAGAGCAAGACCCCATTTCTTAAAAAAAACAAAATAAGTTAACTGGACCTGGTGGCACATAATAGTCCCAGCTACTTTGGAGGCTGAGGCAGGAGGATTCCTTGAGCCCAGGAGTTTGAGGCTGCAGTGAGCTATGATGTCACCACTGCACTCTAAGGGGACCTTGTCCCCCTCCCCCCCAAAAAATGGGCAAGGGATTTGAATAGGCATTTCTCCATAAAAGCTATACACATGGCTAATAAGTACCTGAAAAGGTGCTCATATTCAACATCATTAGCCACTAAGAAAATCAAAACCACAAAGAGATGCCACTTCACCCCCAGAAGAATGCTGTGATCCATAAGACAGATAACAAGTGTGAGCGAGGAGGTGGAAAAATTAAAACCTTCATACACTGCTTCTGGAAACATCAAATGGTGCAGCTGTTTTGGCAAACAGTTCAGCAGTTCTTCAAAGTTTAAACATAGAGTCACCATTTTACCTACCAATCTCATTCCTGGTGGAATTACAGAATAAAAAACATATGCCCACATAAAAGTTGTACACAAATATTCACAGGAGCCAAAAAGTAGAAACAACCCAAGTATCTATAAATGCATGATAGTGACATCCATTCTTTGAATGGAGTGAATAAAGGAGTAAACAAAATACAGGATATTCATGCAATGGAATATTATTCTGCAATAAAAAGGAATACAGTACTGATACATGCTACAACATGGATGAAACATGAACACGTTATTGTAAATGAAAAATGCCACTCACAAAAGACCACATATTGTACAATTTCATTTATATGAAATGTTCAGAATAAATAAACAGATAGAAGATAGGTTAGTGGTTGCTTATGGCTGTCGTGGTTGGAGGAGCAGGAGGATAAGGAATGATTTAATGAGTAGTTTTCTTTTAGGATGATGAAAATGTTCTAAAATTAAATTATGGTGATGGTCACATAACTCTTTTTTTTGAAACGGAGTCTTGCTCTGTTGCCCAGGCTGGAGTGCAGTGGCCGGATCTCAGCTCACTGCAAGCTCCGCCTACCGGGTTTATGCCATTCTCCTGCCTCAGCCTCCCGAGTAGCTGGGACTACAGGCGCCCACCACCTCGCCCGGCTAGTTTTTTGTATTTTTTTAGTAGAGACGGGGTTTCACCGTGTTAGCCAGGATGGTCTCAATCTCCTGACCTCGTGACCCGCCCGTCTTGGCCTCCCAAAATGCTGGGATTACAGGCTTGAGCCACCGCGCCCGGCCACACAACTCTTAAATATACTTAAAACCATTGAATTGTACACTTTAAACAGGGGGACTTCACGATATGTGAATTATATCTCAGTAGAGCAGTTTAAAATAAAAAGATACTCCATGCCTTTATTCATGCTGTTTTCCTACTTGAATTGTCCCTACCTTCTCCTTTGCCTTTGGATGTCCAAAAGTAACAGATTTCTAAGGCCTGACTCAAATGCCATTACAGATTTCCTTAATACGTTCCAGTCAGAAGCAATTTTTCTCTCCTCTGAACTCCCACGCCAATTCACCATCATTCACTCAGAGATTATTTAAAAGGCACCTATCATGTGCCTGGCATTTTTGACATTTTACATGATTACTTAAGGGCCCATTTCATCTCTGCTACTCTACTACAAACTTTGAGAGAGAAGATTGTATCTTACCTCCTGCATACTCAGAACCAAGCAATGTGACCAGCACACAGTTGGCATTCAAAGAAGTTATGTGGAATTCATTCTAAATGTCCTTTTTCTCACATCAGCCTCCCCCCGGGAAACAGGTCCTCCATGGAAGGTTCTGGGCCTGATTCATTGTTGCATGCCCTAGAGAATAGCCTAGCACTTAATAGAAGTGTGTTTCCTTCTTTGTTTTTTGAGTACACACAAAATGATTAAATGATGATGGCTTTAGTTTCTACCATGACTGTCCAGCCAAAGGTTTTAAAAGGAGATGAGACTTACCTCCAGATTTGGGAGGATGGGTACAGATAAGTGCGGATTAGCAATCTAGATGGGGAACTGCAGGAAGGAAGGCATGTTACCTTACAAATATCAACTGGGAACAGAAACCATGAAAAGTACTAGCAGAATTAAAAAAGAACCAAACAGTGATGGTTGCACAACATTATGTATGTATTTAGTACCACTGAACTATAAACTTAAAAATGGTTAAGATGGTAAGCTTTATGTTACATATATTTTACAACAATTTTAATAATTGAAAAAATAGAGAAACCCAAATAGAACTTCTAGAAATGAAAAATACAATAACTGAAACATAGAAGTCAGTGGTCGGGTTTGATAGAAGATTAAACAGAGCTAAAGAAAAAAATGAGTGAGGCAGAAGATAAATGATCCAGAATATAGTACAGAGAAGTAGATAGGTGTAAAACATAAAAGAGAAGTTGAGAGACATGGAAGAGAGGCTGAAAATATCTGACATCTATTTAATAGCAGTTTCAGAAAACTAAAAGAGAGAAAATGGGGCAGACACACTAACTGAAGATATAATGACGGAGAACTTTCCAAAACTGATGAGAGGCACTAATCCACAAATTCAAAAATCCCAACAAATCTCAAGTAAAGTGATAAGAATAAATCCATGTCTAGACATCATAGTAAAGCATAAAAACATCACAGACAAAGAGAAAAATCTAATGAGCAACCAGAAAATAAGAAAAATAACCTTGAAAGAAATGACAGAGTGAAGAAGGCTTCTAAACAGCAACAACGGAGCCAGGTGATAGTAACATGATACTTTCAATGTGCTGAAAGAAACTAATTACCCAGCTAAAATTCCATGCTCATCAATATGTACTTCAAGAAGAAGGGTTAAATAAAGACATGCTCAGACACAAAAGAATAGAGCACAATCTGCTTGTTGAAACTTGTTAAAGTGTATACTTCATGTAGAAGGAATATGAACCCTGACTGAAGCCTTGAGATGAAAGGAGAAGTGAAGAACAAAGAAACCGATCAATCCATCTTCCAGTCTAGTTGAGCACTGACTACATAAAACAATAACATTAATGTCTTGTAGAGTTTATCTTTTTAAAAGAATAGTTAGAATACACCAAAACTATGGTGTGTTGTCAAATTGGAGTAGCAGTGTTCTAAGGCCTGGAAGAAGAGCAATGGTACTGATTATATTTAGACTTCAGTAAGTTAAATATTCATGTTGTAATTTCAATGATAACAGTGCATAATCCCCAAACTAGCAGAGAGGGGAAATAGAATGAAAAAGTGATCAATCCAAAATGGGAAGGAAGGAAGGAAGGGAGAAAGGGAGTGGGGGAAGAAGGAAGAAAGGAAGGAGGGAGGGAGGGAGGGAGAGAGAGAGGAAGGAAGGAAGGAAGGAAGGAAGGAAGGAAGGAAGGAAGGAAGGAAGGAAGGAAGGAAGGAAGGAAGGAAGGAAGGAAGGAAGGAAGGAAGAAAGGGAGTGAGTGAAGGAGGGAGGAAGGGAGGGAGAGGAGGGGAGGGGAGAAATCACAAAATAAGCTAGCAGGTTAGCACCCATATACATTGATAAATTATCTTAAATATCAAAAGACCAAATGCTCCAGTTAAAAGATGAAGCTTCATGAAGATTAATTAAAGAGAAATGGCACAAAAATATTAGGAATAAAAAATTGGACATCACTACAGATGCTGCTAACATTAAAGAAAAAAGAGGCTATTTTGAAAAATTTTGATCCAATAAATTTGAAATTTTAAGTGAAATGAGCAACATACTAGAAGGTATAACATTCCAATTTTGATTTAAGACAAAATAAAAAACCCTAGATAGTCCTCTAACAATTAAAGAAATTGAATCAGTTGTTAAAACTGTTCCCATAAGAAAACTTCAACCTCAGATGGCTTCACTGGTAAGTTCTATCTAACATTCATCTTTGATAATCTCTTCCAGAGAACAGAAAAAGAGTGAATAAACTCCAATTCATTTGATGAGGCTGAACTACTTAGGAGGCTGAGGTGGGGGTATCCCTTGAGCCCAAGAGTTCAAGACTGCAGTGAGCTATGATCAAGCCACTGCACTCCAGCTTGAGTGACAGAGAATGAGATCCTGTCTCTAAAAAAAAAAAAAGAATAAATAAAAAATAAATATCAGCCTCCCACAATTCAACATTATTAAAAAATACCACAACCCCCTAGAATCCATTCTCCTCTCTGCAGCCAGAGGGAGTTTCTCAAACGTAAATCCAATCATGCATGCCCTTGCCTAGCCATTGAATGTCTCCCTGTTGTCCTTACCATGAGCTGCATGGTCTGGTGCACGCCTGCCTCTGTCTGTCAGTTCCCCAGTCACCCATTCTACTCTAACCAAACTGGACTTTTTTGATTTCTCAAAATATCCCAAACTCTTTCCCCCTTTAGGACCTTTGCACAAAGCTGTTTTGTTTAGGATAGTGGTGTTCTACTTATTTCTTACACCCTAAAAGTTAGAGACATAACACAGTAATTTATTGCTGGGCATGGTGGCTCACACCTGTAATGCCAGCACTTTGGGAGGCCGAGGCAGGCAGATCACCTGAGGTTGGGAGTTCAAGACCAGCCTGACCAACGTGGTGAAACCCCATCTCCACTAAAAATACAAAAATTAGCCAGGTGTGGTGGCGGGCGCCTATAGTCCCAGCTACTCGGGAGGCTGAGGCAGGAGAATTGCTTGAACCTGGGAGGTGGAGGTTGCAGTGAGCCGAGATCGCACCACTGCACTCCAGCCTGGGTGACAGAGCGAGACTCCATCTCGAAAACAAAAACAAACACAAAAACAAAATAGTAATTTATTATGCTTCTGGGGTTGACTGTGTCCAGTTGAGTGTTTCTTTCTGCAGTTGCAGTCAGGTGGGGGATAGGGCTGCAGTCATCTGAGGCTCGAGGGCTGAATGTTCAAGACAGCACATTCACATGGTGGGCAGTTGATTCTTGCTGTTGGCTGAGAGCCCAGTTACATGGTTGGCCACTCCATGTGGCTTAGAATTCTCCCATCATGGCAGCTGGATTCCAAGAGGAAGTGGCCTAAGAAACAAGAGTCCCCAAAACCCAGAAGCAAAAGCTACTGGAGTAGTTAAAGGTTACATCCAGAAATAAGACAGCATCACTCCTGCCTTATTCCATTGGTCGAAGCCATCACAGGTCCCACCCAGAATCAAGGCTGGAAAAACAGAGTCCATCTCTTGCTGAAGGAGTGGTGAGTCACACTGCATAAAAGCGGGGGTGATGGAAGATACTGTTGAAGCCATCTTTGGAAAATGCAGTCTGCCGTCGCTAGCCTCCTCTTATCATTCATGCCTGCCCTTAAATGTTTCAGGCCTTTCCCTGTCCACCCTATCAAGGGTAGTCACTATGTCATGTCACTCTATTTTAATTTTTGTCATAGCACTTATTATCACCCGGCATTACGTGATATCATTGTATAATATTTGCCTTCCTACAGCTGAACCTAAGCTCCTTGAGAGTTGGGACTTTGTCTTGCTCAATGCTATGTCGCTCCCTCCTCATGAGGGCAGGGCACATGGTAGGTGCCCAGAGACTTACTGAATTATTGAATGAAGCTTCTGGGGAAGGTTTGCACTCGGCAGGCAGGAAGCTCTTTTGAACATCCAGAGATGAACCTTGTGAGAACAGGCTACTGCACACGTCACTGAGTTCCCTGTTACCAGCAGGGTTCATGCAGGGACAGGATGGGCTACCTCCAGGAGTGCCAGAGAAAGAACTTGGACTCGCAGCGAGAGGCTGGTCCTTGCCCATGCTGGACCTCAGCTCTTCTCACCTTGGGAGCCAGCCTCTCTTCTTTCCTTTGGCTCCTCTTAAAGTCAGCCTAATCCCTCTGGTATTCTGGGGATAATGAGCCGGGATTTATGGCTCCACCTCAATCCCTAATATTGTCACTATCCGTTCAACCTCCCCTAGGCTCTGCTTTCAGAGAAAACCCACAATGGATATTTCTCCTCCCTTTCCCCTAACCCCACCCCACCAGGCTTATCTTCCTATTTCAAGTTTTCTGGCAGAGAACACAGCTCCCCCCGTGTGGTGGGCATTGGGCTGGAGGCCTCTCCACACACAAACTTGAGGGAGGTCACTGTTAGAAGCCTCCAAAGGCGCCCTATTGCCTAGAGGAATGTTTTCTCCATACCCCAGGCCCCTTAGATTAAAGCAAATCCTTCCTTGAAACCACCACCACCAGCACCACACTGAGCACTCACTCTGTGCCTGGCACTGTGTTCTGGGCTTTGCCTGTTTGACCTCACGGAATTCTCCATAATTCCTCAGGAGAGAGGAGCTATTACTGGCTCCTCAGGTCACATGGTATGGGGACTTGGGGCTGGAACATTCTCTGTTCAGACTACACAATTGTGAAACACTGTGTGACCTGGTTTTGGTTTGTTTTTGTAACTCTGTCTTCCAAACCATATTGTACCTGATCCCCTAATGGCACAGCACAGAGTAGTAGAGCTGCTTTTGGTGGAGTGGGGAGTAGGGGGTTCAGGAGCCCTGCCTCCTCAACTCTCCCACCTTCTTCCTTGAAGCAGCTCCCCCATACCACTGAGACACCACATCCATCATGCTCCCCATGGTGGGGCCAAGGAAGCAGAGCGGATGATCAGGCAGACTCTGGAGTCAGAGAGCCCTGTGCTTTCCAGCTGTGCAAACCTGGGCCTCGGTTTCCTCCTGCAGCATCGGGCTGATGGACATGCCTACTTTGGGAGGGTTACTATGAGGATTAAACGAGATGGGGATGGCAGGGCCTTATCACCCAGGAGGTGCACCTTGCATGTGGGCCTGGTTTATCAGCAGTCTTTGGGGTTTAGGGGAGCTCCTCAACACCTCCCTCTGGACTCAAAACCGTAGGCCCAGGGCCGGGAGCTGAGGAGTTGAGGCAGCCCTGACCCCCGCCAGGGACACAGGCCGATCAGCTGTGCCGGCTCTACTTGCAGCTGGTGCATTGCAGGCAGATGCAGGGAGGCGAAGCTGCTAATGAATCTGTTGGTTTCCAGAACGTCCCTCCCGCCGCACCCCAACAGAATGCCCCTGCCCTGACAGGCGCCACAGGAGGGCTGAGGCCCAGCTGGCAGCAGACCCAAACATTGGCTGAACCACTGGGTAACTCTGTAATGAACCGTCCCCCAAGCTGGAGGCATTAACCTTGCTGCCCACCTGGAAGTCTCGGCTCTGGGGTTAACCCTTTCCTTCCCAGCCCCAGCCCCAGCCCCAGCCCCAGCCCTAAGAGCTCAGCTCGTGGCAGAAGGGCTGCATTGATTACCCATTGCTGCCGAACTAATGACCCAAAAACATAGCAGCTGGAACTAATAGTGGTTTCTCTGTTTCGTGGCTTCGCTGGGTGGTTCTGACTCAAGGGTTTTCACGAGGTGTGGGCCTTGGTGGCGGTCATCTTCAGGCTCAGCTGGTGGAGGGTCCAATTCCAAACTCATTTGCTACCTGTTGGCAGGGCCTCAGAAGATCTATCTCCAAGATCATCTGTATGAGTTCAAGGTTACAGTGAATCTATGATCGTACCACTGCAGCCTGGATGACAGAGTAAGAAGAAAGAAAGGGAGAGGAGAGGAGAGGGGAGAGGAGAGGAGAGGAG
>NW_012121820.1:15669767-15750715 GCF_000951035.1 Colobus angolensis palliatus
GGAAGGAAGGAAGGAAGGAAGGAAGGAAGGAAGGGAGGGAGGGAGGGAGGGAAGAAGGAAGGGAAAACATCTGTTGAATTGAAAAAAAGATTTAAGTCCTTGTGCAGCTGATAAAACTACAACTTTGAAACATAAATTCGTTGGAATCACAGAACTCCAGGGCTCAAAGGGGACTCAGAAACCATCCAGCCAAACTGTTTTCTCATTTTCAGAAGAGGAAACTGAGGCCCGGAGACAGGAAGGACTACCCAGGCTGCAGTCACAAGGACAGAGCTGAGAAGCCAGGCCTCTGGGGTGACCCCTCACCTGATGTTTTCCATCAGTCACAAGCCCCATCTGCCTTCTGTCACCACCGAATCTTCACCACTGGCATTTGACAAATGCTCACCGGTCACTCCATCAGCCATCAGCAGAAAGGCTGGAAGTCACTGGGAAGCCTTCTTTCTGGTAAGTTATTTTCTCAGTTTTGGAAATACCTGAAGATGCACAATCAGTCTAGAAAATAGGCCAGGTGCCGTGGCTCCAGCCTATAATCTCAACACTTTGAGAGGCCGAGGCAGGAGAATTGCTTGAGGGCAAGAGTTTGAGACCAGTCTGGGCAACCTGTGAAGACCCTATCTCTACAAAAACTGTGAAAATTAGCTGGGCATGGTGGTGCATGCCTGTACTCCTAGGTACTCAGGAGACCAAGGCCCGAGGATTGCTTGAGCCCAGGAGTTTGTGGTTACAGTGGGCTATGATCATACCACGGCACTCTAGCCTGGGCAACAGAGTGAGACCCTGTCTCTTAAATTAAAAAAAAAAAAAAAAAAAAAAAGGAAGGAAAGAAAAAAAAAAACCAATCATTTACCCCAAATCAAGAAGCAGCTCTGCTTTGGAAAACTCTGCACTGTGGGTTTCTCCCAGGTGGAGGCCTAGACTGGTTGAGCTGGCAGGGGCCAGAGACCCTGTAGGCTAATTCCAGAAGGGGTAACTGAGGCCAGAGAGGAACAGAGCCTTTCCTGAGGTCACACAGGTCATCAGTGTTGGGGCTGGGACCAGAACCGAGGCCCCTTCACCCTCAGGCCAATGTCTCCACACTAGGCTGCAGGTACTGGGCCAGGATTAACTTGAAGAAAGCTACAGACTCTGATTCGATTCGAGACTAGCAGATTCTTCTTAGAACAAGGGGTTCTTACTGAGACCGCAGTCAGCCATGCGGACTCCTGCCCTAGATACTCATCAGAGAGTAATTCTACTTGCAAAAGTGGCAAACTAGTGTTCCAAAAAGATCCAGATTAGTTTCCAACATTTAAAATCGAGAGATTCTTACATACAAACCTAGGTTTTCAGCCTCCCCTTAGAAAAATCGGACAATCTGGCGATGCAATCCTGCGTGCCAGCACCTGATTGACCTGAGCAGTGGCTGTCTGCAGAGGCAGGCACACCGTCTGTCTCTCCTGTCCGAGTGGTCCAAATTCCCTCCTCCTCACTGCCTTCTCAGCCTTTATAGGCATTGGAGTTTGCAGCCTCTCTTCTATTTGAGTCTGCAGGATGCCCTCTGTAACGTACTGCCCCGGTAAGTGGCTTCTTTTGCTGCCTCCAGGGACCAGGAGTTCACTACCAGTCTGTTCCATTGTTGGTCAGATAGATGGCGGTGGCAAGAGCTGGACTGGAACCACAGCGTATCTGAAACAGTGTGTAACAGGTCATACTATAATGCAATCCCAGAGCCTAATAAACTTTATTGCCTTATAACCAGAACTCTCCGTCCTTGTTTTGGCTGAGGAGATAAGAAATCTACCACTAGGAATGACTTTACAGACTTGCAGGCCATTCAAATAAAGTCCAGACACTGCTGCATTCCGGGTAAACTAGGGGCCAGGTCTGGATGGTCTTTTTGAGATTTCAAAGGCAACCATGGCAAATATCAAAAGAGAGTTTGGAGGTCCTACCCACTTTGGGTTCTTAAGCAAAGACAGCTCTCATATAAATTGCTTTCCCATGACACGCCAGGCTGAGCTGACTCCTGACCTTGCCAGGGGCGGTCACCACCATCCCTGTGTCATAATACATGTGAGGAAGCGGGGAGGGTCTCATAGCAATGTCAAGCCACTGAGCCCTTCATCAGGAGGCAGCCTGGGAAATCTGAGCAGACACTCTTTATAAAGTTCTTGGCAAGCTTCAAAGTTTGGAATGTTAAAATAGCAATGGCTTTGTTCCTACCACACTTATCAGCAGTCCAATCTCAAAGCCAACAGAAACATTAGTCTGGACTATTGGATCTGGGAGGGGCCTTATATGCTTCATCTCATCCCGTTCTGCACCTTGACCAAGAAGCTCCTCATAGCACCCGAGCCGAGAAGGGTCAGCCAGCCTCGGTGGGGCAACATGTCTTCCTGGTCATGGGACAGAAGCCCTCCCCACTGGAACATCCATCTCTTGCCCCAGTTTTATCCTCAAGGCAAGAACCATTTTTATGCTCCAGCTTCATCCACAGCCATTGAACCCCACTGTCCTTGCTTTTTCTTCACTTATAGGCTAAACTATTCCCTGTTATCCATTCCTTCCTGGGAGGACTTGGTTTTGAGGCCTGGCCACCCTCCTGCACTTGGCCAGGGTCCTTCTCCAGCATCTTCTTACAACAGCTGTGACCTTAAGGGGACACAGTTCATACTCTGGGACCTCCTGATTGGGTCCAGCTGTGCCCCATCTCAGGCTCTCACTCTCTGAGTTTGCACATATTGTTCTGTATCAGCAAACAACTTGATTTGGCAGATATGTAGCTTGTTACTTGAGCAATAGCAATTCATGAAGTCCCCACAACCTTATGAGATAGAGCCTATTATTATCCTTCCCAGTGTACAGATGATGAAACCAAGACACAGGGAAGTGAAGTCACTTGGCCAAAGAGCAGGTTAGGTAATAAGTTCCAGACTTCAACTCAGATCATTGGAGTCTGGAGCTGCTGCCTGTAAGCACCCCAGTACTGTCTCTCATTGCAGTTGTTCATGTTAAACATGGGGACGAGGCTTCCAGGGAGATCTGGAAATACTTAAGCCTTCCTAATACATCAGCCCCTTGTCAAGAATTGATTTGTCCCAAGTCACCCAGTTCCGCAGTGATGGAGTTGAGACTTCAACTGGGTTCCAAATTCAGGGCTCTTTGCCCAAGACAAGAGCACGTGAGTGGACTAATCTGATTTAACTGAAATAGAAACAAATCCTCCAGGGTAGCAATGTCACAGAGATACTATCCAGGGAAGCAGAATGCATGTAACCTGGCTTTGAGCCCAGATGCAGATCTGACAGGCCACAATGACACAGTGGGCCCCTGGGCCAAGGAGAGGAGAGAACTGCCCAATCTAAGTATCTGAGAGTTTGAAAAGCACGTGTTAGGAAATACACAGAAACCTCATTAATTCAGAGCCCAATAACTCAGAAGCCATCACGATCTCTGTGGGATGAGGTACATATCGCGTTAATCTGGAGATTGGCAAACTCTTTCTTGTAAGGGGCCAGATAGTAAAGATGTTGGGAAAGGCAGACACAGCCTGCTGGCCCTTGCATGGTTGCGTAAGAGCCTGCCTCTGGCCTGGAACATTTCCACACAGGAAAGTAAAGAACCCTCAAAGCCTGTGCTGGGTATATCACCTCTCTTGGAAATGTCTTTTCCTGTTCTGGGCTTGATGTGTACTTTTGTTTTTGTTTTGTTTTGTTTTGTTTTTTTGAGACAGAGTCTCGCTCTGTCACCCAGGCTGGAGTGCAATGGCGTGATATCGGCTCACTGCAACCTCCGCCTCCCAGGTTCAAGCGATTCTCCTGCCTCAGCCTCCCAAGTAGCTGGGATTGATTACAGGCACCTGCCGCCATACCTGGCTAATTTTTGTATTTTTTAATTTTTTTAGTAGAGATGGGGTTTCACCATGTCAGTCAGGCTGATCTCGAACTCCTGACCTCAGGTGATCCACCCTCCTCGGCCTCCCACAGTGCTGGGATTACAGGCGTGAGCCACCACGCCTGGCTGATGTGTACTTCTTTAGTCTGCTTAGACACGGGTGCCATATGACACCTGGCCAGCCCACTGCTATATGTGTTCCTGGCAGAGAGGGAACAGAGTCCCTCACCTGCAGCACGAAAAGGGGGCTGCAAGAGTGCAATAGTGAGCATTGGTTCCCGAGCGAGACCCACTGGCCATGGGGGACTGATGCTCACTATGGAGGCTGATCTTGCTCTGTCTCTTCTCTAGGTGAATAAAGCATTGTGCCACCCAAGGCCTGTGCAAGTGGCTTTCTTGGCAACCCCAGCACCTGCAAACCATGCAGTGGGTTGGTATTCTTGGACTGCCGCTCCTAGTGGCAGGCATTAGAATGCTTTGCTATCCTCTGTGCAGTGGGGCTACTTCCTCTGGAGGTTGTAACACGTGTCACGTGCTCAAAATATTTTAGACATTGTGGGCCACCATACAGCCTTCGTCTCAACTACTCAACTCTGCCATTTTATGGCAAAAGCCGCCACAAACAACACATAAACAAACAGGTGGGACTGTGTTCTAGTCAAACTTTATTTACAAGAATAGGCCAAGGGAAGTTTGCTGACTCATGCACTAGCTATGGGAAAGGCACATCACCATAAACAAGCCAGGCTCTCACAGACTGCCAAACCTACTTATAAGAACTTGTCAGGCCAGGTGTGGTGGCTCACACTTGTAATCCCAGCACTTTGGGAGGCAGAGGTGGGAGGGAGGGTTGCTTGAGGCTAGGAGTTCAAGACCAGCCTGCACAACATAGCAAAATCCCATCTCTACAAAAAATTTTAAAAATCAGCCAGATGTGGTGGCTTGAGTCTACAAGTTCAAGACTGCTGTGAGCTATGATTTTGCCACTGCACTCCAGCCTGGCTGGCAGAGTGAGATCCTGTCTCAAAGAAATACAAAATAAAAGAAATTTTCAAACTCTTAAGCAGTACCCTTTTGCCCACAATGGATAAGCAATCCTTAGTGACTCATTAAATTAATTAATTATGTCTTGAGACGGAGTTTCACTCTTGCTGCCCAGGCTGGAGTGCAGTGGTGCGATATTGGCTCACGGCAACCTCTGCCTCCCAGGTTCAAGTGATTCTCCTGCCTCAGCCTCCAGAGTAGCTGAGATTACAGGCGCCCACCAGCACGCCCGGCTAATTTTTGTATTTTTAGTAGAGATGGGGTTTCATCCTGTTGGCCAGGCTGGTCTCAAACTCCTGACCTCAAGTGATCCATCCGCCTCAGCCTCCCAAAGTGCTGGGATTACAGGTGTGAGCCACCATGTCCGCCATCTCAATAAATAAAAACTGTAATATTTATACAGAGAGAAGGAGAGAGAGAGAGAAGCAAAAAGAGCTCTACTTCTCAGCGATTTTAGCCCTAGTCCTTTTGACATAAAACAGTTACTACACTTGTGCCAACTCCATCGTCTTTGAGGCCCAGTGGCATTACTCGTCTTGCCTGGGCCCCCACAACACTGGGAGAGGTGGGTAAAGCACAACCCTCTCGTGTGACAGATGAGGACACTGAGGCACAGCATAGTTATATATCCTGGATTCCAGAATGAATAAAGCACAAGTCAGTTCGCAAATTCACATCTATCAGGTTATAAACGTGACTGTCCTTTCTACTGCCCAACATTCCTTCCCTCACAACTTTAAGAGTAATCAAATTACTTCTTTTAAAATAGAATATCGTTCATGTAACTTTGCATTAGATAAGCCCAGATGAGTGAGATTTTATCGCGTAGGTTCCCTGTAGTTTGCGGTAACAAACAGCAACAATTCAGGAGGCAGGAGGCAGCAGCAGAAACTTGGAGAAGTGTTTCCTCTCTTGGACCTCAGTTTCCCCTGGTGTAAAACAAGGCTGCAGATCTTCTACATCTGGCATTCTCCAACAAGCAATACAGGGTGATGGAAAGAGAGCTGGAGACAAGAGGGACTTGGGGCTGAATCCTCGATCAATCTATACCAGCATCGCACTCTTGGGCAAGTCACAACATCTCTGAGCCTCTGTTTCCTCATCTGTAAAGTGGGGATATTGTGAAGTCACAGGATTATTGTGGTTAATAAATGGTGGGGAGGGGGGAGGAGTTTACAGTTATAGCCCAATAACTGGCTCATCACTTCATAGATAGTCAAATGTTCACTACCCACGGCAGAACCTCGCAGCATGATTTGCAAATATTCTGCGGGGCAGGGCTGTCTTTCCTTTTTTATAGGGTCCAAATGAAGACTTTCCAGTTCTTAATTTTGAGAAAGTCCGATTTATGTACTTTTTTGTTGCTTGTGCTTTTGGTGTTATATTTAAGAAGGCTTTGCTGAAACCAGGGTCATGAAGATTTACTCATATTTTCTTCGAAGAGGTTTATAGTTTTACTTCTTACTTCTAGGTCTATGATCCATTCTGAATTGATTTTTATGTATGGTGTGAAGAAGATGTCAAACTTCATTATTTTACATGTGAATGTTCAGTCGTTCCAGCACTATTTGTTGAAGAGGCTATTCTTTCCCCATTGAAGAGTACTGGCACTGTTGAAAATCAATTGGCCATAATGTGAGAATTAGTGTCTAGACGCTAGATTCCATTCAGTTATGTCTGTCTTTATGACAATACTACACAGTCTTGATTGTTGTAGCTCTGTAGTAAGTTCTGAAATTGGGGCTCACAGAGTGAGTCCTCCAACTTTGTTCTTCTTTCTCAAGATTGACAATTTCCATATGAATTTTAACATCAGCTTGTCAATGTCTACAAAAAAAGGCCTGCTGGAATCTTGATAGGAATTGCATTGAAGAGGTAGATCATTTTGGGAAGTATGTGTGTGTGTGTGTGTGCATATATATATATATATATATATATTTTTTTTTTTTTTTTTTTTTTTTTTTTTTTTTGAGATGGAGTCTCATTCTGTCTCCCAGGCTGGAGTACAATGACATAATCTCGGCTCACTGCAACCTCTGCCTCCCATGTTCAAACGATTCTCCTGCCTCAGCCTCCCAAGTAGCTGGGATTACAGGCACCCACCACCATGCCCAGCTAATCTTTGGATTTTTAGTAGAGACAAGGTTTCGCCATGTTGGCCATGCTGGTTTTGAACTCCTGACCTCAGGTGATCTGCCCACCTCAGCCTCCCAAAGTGCTGGAATTACAGGCATGAACCACTGTGCCCGGCCGTATTGGCATCCTAATAATACTGTTTTCCAATCCACAAACATGGGATGTCTTTCTCTTTATTTAGGCCTTCTTTTCTTTCAACAATATTTGTTATTTTCAGGGTATGACTTTTGCACTTCTATTGTTGAATTTATTCATAATTATTTTATTGTTTAGGATGCTCTTGAAACATTTTCTTAATTCTATTTTTTCTATTTTTTCCTTTTTCTGTTTTTGGATTGTTCATTGCTAGTGTTTAGAAATACAATTAATTTTCTTTTTTGTATATTGGTCTTTCATCCTGCCACCTTGCTGAACTTGCTTGTTAGTTCTAGAAATTTTTTAGTAGATTATTTAGGATTTGCTGTATACAAGATCATGTCACCTGTAAATATCAATAAAATATCAATAGTTTTACTTCTTCCTTTCCAGTCTGAATGTCTTTTATTTCATTTTCTTGCCGATTGCCCTCACCAGAACATTAAGTACGATGTTGAATAGAAATGGAGAAAAACATCTTTGTCTTTTTCCTAATTTTTTTTTTTTTTTTTTGAGACTGAGTCTCCCTCTGTCACTCAGGCTGGAGTGCAGTGGCGTGATCTTGGCTCACTGCAAGCTCTGTCTCCCGGGTTCATGCCAGTCTTGCGCCTCAGCCTCCTGAGTAGCTGGGACTACGGGTGCCCACCATCACATCTGGCTATTTTTTTTTTCGCATTTTTAGTAGAGATGGGGTTTCACCGTGTTAGCCAGGATGGTCTCGATGTCCTGACCTCGTGATCTGCCCACCTCTGCCTCCTAAAGTGCTGGGATTACAGGTGTGAGCCACCATGCCTGGACTGTTCCTGATATTTTCTTTTTTTAGTTTTTAGGAGACAGGGTCTTACTTATGCTGCCCAGGCTGGTCTCAAACTCTAGACCTCAAGCAATCCTCCCACCTCAGCCCCCAAAGCACTGAGATTATAGGTATCAGCCACTGTGTCTGGTCTTAGAGGGAAATTTTGTAGTTTTTCATCATTAAGTATGTTGTTGGCTATGAGTACTCCATAGAAGCTATTTATCAGGTTGGAGCAATTGTCTTCTATTCCTAGTTTGTTGTCTCCACAAATTCTAATATGTTGGGTTTTAATTTTCATTCAGTTCAAAATACATTCTGATTTCCCTTTTGATTTATTTTTTACCCATATTTTGTTTGGAAGCATGCTACTTAGTTTCCAAATATTTGGGGATTTTCCGGGGATCTTTTCAGTATTGATTTAAATTTTTTTTTTTTTGAGATGGAGTCTTGCTCTGTCGCCCAGGCTGGAGTGCAGTGGTGCAATCTCGGCTCACTGCAGCCTCCGCCTTTCAGGTTCAAGTGATTCTCCTGCCTCAGCCTCCCGAGTAGCTGGGATTACAGGCACCCACAATCATGTCTGGCTAAGTTTTGTGTTTTTATTAGAGACAGGGTTTCACCATGTTGGCCAGGCTGGTCTCCAACTCCTGACCTCAGGTGATTTGTCTGCCTTGGCCTCCCAAAGTGCTGAGATTACAGGTGTGAGTTACTGCACCTGGCCTCGATTTTAATTTTCACTGTGGTCAGAGAATATACTTTCTTTCTATGACTTGAATCCCTTAAAAAATTTTTTAAAATAAAAATTTAGTCAGCTTTCTAGAGAACTTTTGAATTTATTGTTTTATGGCCTAGAATGTGGCCTATATTGGTAAATCTTACTTGGACACTTGAGAAGAATTTGTATTTTGCTGTTGTTGGGTAGAGTACTCTAGAAACGTCAATCAGGTCAAGGTTAATGGTGTTGTATGAGTGTACTATAATCCTGACTTTCTGCCTACTTATTGGTCTTAGTCTGCTCAGGTTGCTGTTACAAATACCATAGACAGGATGGCATAAATAATAAGCATTTATTTTTCACAGTTATGGAGGCTGGAATTCTGAGAACAGAGTGTTAGCCTAGTTGGGTTATGGTGAGAACCCACTTCATGACTTGTAGACAAGCCACCTTTCTGTGTCCTCACAGGATGAGGACAGAGAGAGAGGAAGCAAATTCTCTGTGTTTCTTCTTATAAGGGCAGTAATCCCATGATAAGGGCTTCACCCTCATTACCTAATTTTCTCCCAAAGACCCCATCTCCAAATACCACCATATTGAGGATTCAAGTTTCAACACATAATTTTTGGAGAGAAGGGAGGACACAAACATTTAGTCCACAGCATTATTCTATCAATTATTAAGATAAGGTTATTGAAATATCCACTATAATTGTGATTTGTCTATTTTCTTTGCAGTTCCATCGGTTTTTCCATTATATATTTTAAAACTCTGTTATTAAATGCTTAAGTGTTTAAAATTATCATGTCCTCTTAATTAACCCCTTTATTATTGCAAAATGACCTCATCTATCCCTGATAGTATTCTTTTCTCTGAAATCTAGTTTGCCTGACATTATTTAGATTTTTTTTGTCTGATGTAGGTATGATATATCTCTTCATCCATTTAAACTATTTGTGTCTTTATATTTAAAGTTTGCTTCTTGTAGGCAGCATATACTTGGTCTTGCCTTTTTTAAAAAATCCAATCTATTGGCTGGGCACAGTGGCTCACGCCTGTAATCCCAGCACTTTGGGAGGCCAAGGCAGGCGGATCACGAGGTCAGGAGATCGAGATCATCCTGGCCAACAAAGTGAAACCCCATCTCTACTAAAAATACAAAAAATTAGCTGGACGTGGTGGTACGTGCCTGTGGTCCCAGCTACTCAGGAGGCTGCGGCAAGAAAATTGCTTGAACCTGGGAGGCAGAGGTTGCAGTGAGCCAAGATCATGCCACTGCAATGGAGCCTGGGTGACAAGGCAAGACTCCATATTAAAAAAAAAAAAAAAATCCAATCTAGCTCTGCCTTTTCATTGAGATGTTTAGACCATTTACATTTAATGTGATTACTGGTATGATTAGGCTTTAGTCTATCATCTTGCTATTTATTTTCTATTTGTCTCATCTGTTTTCTGTTCATTTTCCTTTTTCTATCATCTTTTGGAATAACAGAATAATTTTTACAATTTCATTATATCTCCTTTGTTGATTTCTTAGTTACAACTCTTAGTTTTGTTATTTTAGTGGTTGTTTTAGACTTTTAGTGTACTTGTTACCTTATCACATTGTACTTTCAAGTGATATAACGCTTCACAAATACTATAAGAACTTCACAAGAGTATAATTCCATTTATCCCCTTCTGACCTTTATATTGTTGTTATCATACATTTCACTATTTTTCCCAAATGTATTATTATTTTTGCTTAGTCAATTGTCTTTTAAAGAGATTTAAATCAGGTAAATATTATATACTTTCCTATGTAGTTATCATTTTCAGAGCACTATATTCCTTTGTGTAGATCCAGATTTCCATCTGGTATGACTTTTCTTCTGTCTGAAAAGACATTTCTTATTGTTCAATACTAGCGGTGATGAATTCTTTCAGTTTTTGTTGCTGTGATAGCCTTTATTTCATTCTTTATTGAAAGAAATTTTTGCTAAGTATAGAATTGTAGACCAATGTTGTTTTGTTTTGTTTTACTTTGTTTCTTTCAGCACTTTAAAGATGTCATGGTATTTTTTCTGGCTTACATAGTTTCTAAGAAGTCTTATGTCATTCTTATCTTTGCTCTTCTGTATATAATGCTTCTTTTTACCCAATTACCACTGGTTCAGCAATTCAACTATGATGTGTTTTAATGTGTGTAGTTTTCTCATGTTTATTCTTTTTGAGGTTTACTGAGCTTCTTGGATCTATGGCTTTATAATTTTCACCAAATTTCTTTGACATTTCTTCAAAAGTGTTTTCTGCCTCTTTGCCTCTTTCCTCTCTTTTCAGTATGTATTTTTGATTCTTGGTACTGTCTCACAGGTTCCTCCAGTTAGTCTTTGTCCAGACTTTTCTCTCTGTGCTTTATTTTGAATAATTTCTATTTATATGTCTTTAATGTTATACTAATCTTTTCTTTTGCAATGTCCAATCTGCTGTTAATCCCATTGAGATTAATTTCAAATATTCTTCATCTCTAAGAATTTGCTTTGGATTTAAGTCATATACATCCCATGTCTTTCCTCATTATGTTCATGTTTTCCTTTATCTCCTTGAGTACTTGCAACATTAATAGCTATCTTAAGGCTTTTGTCAGCTAATTCAATAATCTGTGTCATTCTGGGTCTACTAATTTATTTTTCTCCTAGCTCCGGGCCATAATTTTCTACTTTTCTGCATGCCTGGTGACTTTTTGTTGGACAATAAACACAGTGAATTTTACATTGCTGAGTGCTAGGTTCTGTTGTATTTCTCTAAATAGGGTTAGGCTTTGTCCTGCCATGCAGTTAAGTTACCTGTGGATCTATTTAAGGTCTGCTATTAAGCTATTCTTTTATGGAAAGCTGTGAGCAGCTTTTACTCTAGGGATAATTTAGCCCTACTACAAAAGCATAATCTTTTTGAGGATTCTACCAATGCTGTCTGTATTACAAGGTCTCTCCCCATTCTCATTAGTGTAAACCTCAACTATTCCCAGACTTTTTTGAGTTCTGGGAATTATCTGGTCTACTGCTTTCTGTTTGTTCTTTCTGTTTGATCTCATGGTGTTTCATCCCACACATGTACTGACTGGAACTCTCTTAAGGGTCAGAGGACCCCAGAGCTCCTGAGCTCTGTCTCTGTTCAGATACTTCCTATTATTTTTCCCTGCAAGTTTCAGCCACCTCAGCCTTCCTGACTCATTTAAGGGTCAGGGGACCATCTACAGAGTTCCTGATCTCTGTTTCTGTTCAGATACTTCCTGTTATTTTTCCCTGCAAGTTCAAGCCACCTTAGCCTTCCTGAACTCTAATTTCTGTCTCCCCAATTCAGTGATACGGTGGATCTCTGGTTCCCTATCTTTGTGCTGCACACTGGAAGTGCCCTGAATAAGTAAGGTAGGCAATCATAGCCTTCTATCTGTTTTCCTTCTCTCAGGGATTTACAGTTCTGTAAATCTATTGTCCAATACCTGAAACACTTGTTTTATATATTTTGTCTGCTTTTATAGTTGTTTATAGTAGAGGGCAATTCCCACAGAATTTAATCCTTCATAGGTAGGAATGAAAGTCTCTAACTTAGTTGTTTTCATTATTGATTTGTACTTCAAAATATCATTTAACTAATAGATGATGACTTTATTAAAGATTGGTAGAGACTTCTAAGAAAATTGTGTTTGGCTGGACATGGTGGTGCATACTTGTAGTCCCACCTACTCTGGAGGCTGAGGTGGGAGGATCACTTGAGCCCAGGAATTCTGGGCTATGCTGTTTTGATGCCTGCAGTAAGTTTGGCTTCAATATGGCAAACTCTTGGGATTGGGGGACCATCAGGTTGACTAAGGAGGGGTAAACCAGCCCAGGTCAGAAATGGAGCAGGTCAGGACTCCCATGCTGATGAGTAGCGGAATTATACAAATTAACTCATAATGGATCAAAGACCTAAATGTAGGAGCTAAAAGTATAAACCCTAGGACTAAATCTTCATGATCTTGGATTTGGCAGTGTTTACTTAGATATGACCCCAGAACAGGCAAAAGAAAAAATAAATTGGAATTCATCAAAATTAAAACCTTATGTGTATCAAAGGACACTATCAAGAGGGTAAAAAGACAACACACAGGGTGGGAGAAAATATTTGAAAATCATGTATCTGATTAAGGGTCTAGTATCCAGAATATTTAAAGAATGTTTACAACTCAACAACAGAAAAGGTAATTCAGCTTACCAATGGGCAGAGGACTTGAATAGACATTTCTCCAGAGAAGATATACAAATGGCCAACAAACCATTTGGCCATGTTGTTATGGCCAACATGACAAGATGCTCAACGTCATTAGAAAAATGCAAATCAAAACCATTTCACACCACTTCATGTCTATTAGCATGGCTAATAGACGGCTTCAATTGTGTTTCCCTCCCCCACTCCACCCCCTCAACAACCCGGCAAAAAATATATTGGAGTCCTAACCCCCAGCATCTGTAAATGTGACCTTATTTTGGAAATAGGGTCTTCGCAGATTTAATCAAGATGAGGTTATTAAGGTAGGCCTTAATCCAATGACTGGTGTCCTTAAAAGAAGGGAAATTTGGACACAGAAACTAGGGAAGATGGCCATTTAGGGAGACGCGGCAGAGGTTATAGTTATGTTGCCACAAGCCAAGAAATGCTTGGAGCTACCAGGAACTGAAGAAGGCGAAAAAAAAAAAAAAAAATCCTCTTCTATCTAGAGGCTTCAGGGGAAGCATGGCCCTGAAAACACCTTGATTCTGGATTTCTAGTTTCCAGAACTGTGAGACAATAAACTTCTGTTGTTTTAAACTACCCAGTTGGTGGTTTTTTTTTTATGGAGCCCTTAGACACTAATACAGCTATAATTTTTAAGTGAAAAATAACAAGTTTTGGCAAGAGTAGTGTCTTTTTGTTTGTTTTGTTTGTTTTTAAATTTTATTTGTCAACTTGGCTGGGCCATGGAGCTCAGACATTTGGTCAAATGTTATTCTGGATGTTTCTGTGAAGATGTTTTTGGGATGAGATTAACGTTTAACTTGTTGGATCTAGAGTAAAGCAAATTATCTTCCCTAACCTGAGTGGGCCTCGGCCAATTAGCTGAAGGCTTTAATAGAACAAAGACTGACCTCCCCCTAAGCAAGAAGGAATTTTGCCTGCAGATTTCCTTTGAACTGCAACTCTTCCCTAGGTCTTCAGCTGCCAGACTACCCCAACAGATTTGGGATTTGCCAAACCTCCACAATTGTGTGAGCCAATTCCTTAAAGTAATTTTTTCCCTTTCTTGATGTATGTTTTTCTAGAGAACCCTGACTAATACAGTGAGGATGTGGAGAAACTGGAAGGCTTATACATCGTTGGTGGAAATGGAAAATGGTGCAGCCACTCTGGAAAACCATTTGGTGGTTCCTCAGTAAGCTAAACATAGAATTACCATGTGACCCAGCAATGGCACTCTTAGGTATATACCCAACAGAACTGAAAACAGGTGTTCAACCCAAAACTTGTAAGTGAATGTTTTCAGCAGCCCGGTTGGCTGTTGCGAAGAGGTAGAAACAACCCAGTTGTGCACCAACTAATGGATAAATAAAACGTGGCATATCCATACAATAGAATATTACTCAACCGTAACAAGGAATGAAATTCTGATATATGCTACAACATAGAAGAACCAAGCTTAAAAACATTATGCTAAATGAAAGCAGCCAGGCACAGAAGGTCATATATTGTGTGATTCCATTTATATTAAATATCCAAATAGGCAATTTCATAGGGATAGAAAGCAGGTTAGTAGTTGCCAGGGCCTCGGAGTAGGGGATAATAGGAGTAAGCTTAATGTGTACAGGGTTTCCTATTGGGGGGATGAGAATGTTCTGGAACTAGATCGGGGTGACGGCTGCACATCACAGATGTGCTAAATGCCATTGAATTGTACACTTTAAAATTGTAATTTTTTTTTTTTTGAGACGGAGTTCTGCTCTTGTCACCCAGGCTGGAGTGCAGTGGCGCAATCTTGGGTCACTGCAACCTCCATCTCCCAGGTTCAAGTGATTCTCCTGCCTCAGCCTCCCGAGTAGCTGGGATTATAGGTGCGCACCACCACATCTGGCTAAGTTTTGTATTTTTTCATCAGAGACAGGGTGTCACCATGTTGGCCAGGCTGGTCTTGAACTCTTGACCTCAGGTGATCCACCTTCCTTGGCCTCCCAAAGTGCTGGGATTACAGGCATGAGTCATTGGGCCCAGCTAAAATAGTAAATTTGTTATATGTGTTTTACCACAGTTTTGAAAAATATGTTCACATATACATAGGATTATGAATTCACAATTTAATGAACAAACTGAGGTTGTGGAAATGAACTTTTTAACTAACAAAAATGGAAAGGTGAACCAAGAATTAAAAGTCTTAAAATGAATCATATGTGTGTAACCAGCACAGTACACAAACAGGATTAGGAACTGCAATTGCAAAGCAACTTTGTCTCCTAATGTCCCTTGAAATCCAATTCGTTGTGTTCATGTATCGTCTAACTCTCAAAGTAAAACCCAGGCCTCCATAACTTCTCTAGTAATTTTTAAAAAAATTTCTGTAGTCACACTTAAAGTGCAAACAGTCTCATTTCAGAGATGCAAATGTGCAATCCCGTTATAATCAAAATAGCCTATCATGTGAAGGTGACTCCTCTGGGTGTACTGGGGGCGAGAGGCCAGCATCCAGGAAGCAAGGCCTCCCTTGTTTAAGGACAGAGCAGTGGGGGTGAAGAAGTAGCAAGAGACAGTCCTTACTTAAGGTGTGGTGGTGGTGACTGGGCGCTGCTGGGCAAAAGTTTAACAGCTTCCTTCCCCCACAGGCTCCTCAGATGCTCCTTGGAGTGGTTCCTCTCTTCCCTTCCCCCAGTCTCCCATCCTCATCTCCCATCACCTGGGGTCTCTTGGGGTGAGGCTTTCTCCCTGGCTCTTTGCTCTCTACTCCTTCCTCAGCACTGCGAGTCTGAAGTGCGTCTCCTTGAAACCCCTAGCCTCTTGCCCAGGCTCCATCACCCCAGGATACAGGCCAGTTCTACATGCGTGCTCTGCCCTGACAAACTCTAGGAGTGGAGACTGCACCCAGACTCTCCCTTGCTTCGTCATCAAACTTAGCCAGCACTGGCATCTCATCCTTTAGACTTTTCCAGGCAGGGGTCTGTTTAATCCATCAGATCAGGGATACATACTAAGCTCCGCAGAGGCCCTTTTCCCTAGCCTTGAGATGAAGTGTAGGTGGCACCCACTGCTCCCACTAGGGAGATGCCAAACATGCCAATGGCTCTTTTCAAATAATTCTCACCCCAAATCCTCTTCCTTTATCTTAACTCCTGATTCTTCACACCCTTAATGTGGGTGGGGGTGTTGAGAATGACAGGTTTTTGACCGCTCTGTTGTAAATGCTGCAGATGGTCTAGCCATGTGGTCTCTATTACTCCTTCCAGCAAACATCTATTTTAATCTTGTTACATGTGTTTATAAATACCTGCATTCATTATTTAACACAGTAACAGCCACCACTGAGTCCCTAATTTGTAGCAAAGCACTAGGCCCTTTTTACAAACATCTCAGTTATTAACAAGTATGTTCATAACTACTTTATCTATTTCATAACTAAGAATTTGTATAGATAGTATTTTAAAATCTATGGAGTACATTATTCAGGTACTGAGTTTAAGATTCTCAGTGGGAAGAAATATTCTGAAAACCTAGTCACAGGACTTCAGATCTGGAAAGGACTTCAGAGGTGACGTCATCAACCCTACTCATTTCCTATAAGCAGCAGCTGAGGTCCCCAAGGGCTGAGTGACTTGCCCAAGGCCGTCACAGTGAGAGGAGATGAGAAGATACGAGTTATCACTCACCACAGCTGCCTCTTATTCACAAAAAATACCAGGTATAACTCCCCAATGCAATCCCTCCCCCCTCCCCCCTCCCCATGATAGGCCCCGGTGTGTGATGTTCCCCTTCCCGAGTCCAAGTGATCTCATTGTTCAGTTCCCACCTATGAGTGAGAACATGCGGTGTTTGGTTTTCTCTTCTTGTGATAGTTTGCTAAGAATGATGGTTTCCAGCTGCATCCACGTCCCTACACCAACATGGCACAAGTATACATATGTAACAAACCTGCACGTTATGCACATGTACCCTAGAACTTAAAGTATAATAAAAAAAATTAAAAAAAAAGAATCGTAAGACCACCTAAGAAGAAATATTTTGTAAAAAAAAAATTTCAAATAAATGTTTTAGAAAAAAAAAAAAAACTAGATAAATGGGTTCCTGCTGCTAATTTTAATATTTATCAAACCAATGGTGGAAATGAATTTTTAATGCAAAATAACTATTTCAGAGTCTAAACAAATGGAACACACTGGGCTTTCAACACTACATAAAGCTGTATGAATCCCAACCTACTGTACAGGAGAATAATGGATTCTTAATCGAATCTGTGCCTCAGAGCGGAAGCATGATTTTTAAATGGAAAATCCTACCGAGGTAGCAGTGAGAGATGAGCTTTAGCCAGATGAATTATTCCAGGAGAAAGTAAAAGAGGAAACCATGCTAGCAAATGGCTTTTTCTTAAAGATCCCAAATAAACCAAACACAAATTTTGTGCAGTGAACTACTGTGTTTACTCCCATCTTCCCGGTCGTGGCACTGTCTCCTGTGCCCTGATCTTCACAGACTTTGGTCTCCAGGGTTTCCTACGTTTACACAGCACAATGGTGATACTATTCATTTCTTTAACAAACGGTACTGCGTGCCCAGGACATGCCATCCAGAGTTCTCAGAGGCTTCGGTCCCATATGCTTCTTATGCAGCACAACAATCATATGCTTTTAGGGCTCACAGCAAGCCTAGAAATAATTTAGTTCAATACTACGTTTCACAGGTAAGAAAGTTGAGGCTGGCTGTGGTGGCTCATGCCTGTAATCCCAGCACTTAGGGAGGTCAAGGCGGGAGGATTGCTTGAGCCCAAGAATTCGAGACAAGCCTAGACAACATAGCGAGACCTTATCTCTAAAAAAGAAAAGTCAAGAAAAGAAAACAATTGGCCAGGCGTGGTGGTAGATGCCTGTAATCCTAGCTACTTGAGAGACTGAGGTAGGAGGATCGCTTGAGCCGAGCAGATTGAGGCTGCAGTGAGTTAAGGTTGCACCACCATGGGCAAGAGTTAGATCCTGTCTCAAAAAAAAAAAAGAAAAGAAAAGAAAACTGAGAGGAAAATACCTTGCCCAGGAAGGTCACAGAGTTAATGGCTCTAATCACAAAGGATAAGCATTTTGACAGATTCATGGACTCTCGGGTAGCTCTGTCTTCAGCTCTGAGGACCTCAAAGTCATTTTGTAGCCTGAAGTGCTAATTAAACCAGAAGAATCATGGACTTACTATTTATAGCCAGAAGTAAAGAAATTAGGCCATGAAACCTGGGGACACAGAAGGAGATCTTGTCTCTTGAGGTTCACATGTAATATCCAACTTTCATATTTTAAGACAGAACTTGGGTGATGCAGTCTCAGTTTTCCTAATACTGGACTTATTTGGGTTGTAGTCTTGAACGACACCTACTACGAAGGTTTTTGCACCATAAGACAAACAGATAAATCCATTTCTTCTGGCAGATGCTGCCATTACCCAGTGGACAGGTTTATGATCCTTCCAAACATATCGCTTGCTTCAAAAGGACCTAATTCAAACCATTTTTTGTTATTTTGAGAGCTTTAACCAGCAATACACAGTCAATATGCTTTCACTCCATGTACCAGTGCAAAGGACAAAGGAGAGCTATGACTGCTTTTAGGAGACACACCACTTGGGTTCGCAATTATCTCATTTTTCGTCTTTTTACTGTTCAGAGTGGCTTTCCCTGCACTGCCAAAATCAAATCGCTCTCAGGAGGCCTACTGGTGTGAACAAAGGCGCGAAAATCAAAGAGCTTCCAAGTTTTAATCTGTCAGAGATTGGCTGTGAAGTACAGGGGAAGAGTCATTGAACCTCTCCCCACCAGTTCCCACTTCTGTACAATGAGGGTAAAACTATGGCGACACCTCTCATGGGTACTGTGTGGATTGCCTAATTAAAGCTAATTAAGCCCCTGGAAAGAACCAGAAAATACTATGTAAGTGCTGAGTATTTATGTACCACTAACAGACACAAAAACTCCCAAGGGACAATATTCTGTGCAGACAGCACATTCTCTATTGGTGATTACTAATCATCCACTGCTTACAAAGAAAGGCACTGTTTTCAGTAACAGGGTAGGTAAAAAAAAAATCACACAATGTTGTTCAACAACACCATCTTTATTCAAAAATATATATCTATGAGACATTTCAGAATATACTGCTGCCGCCAATGACAGCCTATACTTCTAAATAGTCCTAAATTAATATACAAATTTAAGCTTTGAAAATATTCTTTAAGAAAAACAAACAAACAAAAACAAGGGAAGATTGAAGACTTTCTGAGGAATATGACCTAAAGGAAAGGTCCTTTGAGGCCTACAGATGCCCTAAGAAAGAAAAAACACAAAAACAAAAACCACCCACCCCACCCACCAAGTCACCTCATACATACAAGGAGGAAGGTTCATTTAAATTAAACAAATGAAGTAAGCACACTTTGGGAGGATGTGGACAGCAGAATTAAGATTTAAAAAACAAAAGCATTTCATCAAAACAAAAAACTAACTTCCTCACAGGAAGTTCACTAGTAACAGGTATTAAGAGGCCAACACATTCATTTACATAACTGCTAGTTTCATTTCTTACTTTTGCTGTAATAA
This sequence comes from Colobus angolensis palliatus, assembly GCF_000951035.1. Taxonomy (NCBI): domain Eukaryota; kingdom Metazoa; phylum Chordata; class Mammalia; order Primates; family Cercopithecidae; genus Colobus; species Colobus angolensis. The sequence continues at coordinate 15,689,295 of NW_012121820.1, forward strand.
TTATGCACCAATTGCTGGTCAGAGACTCAGTTGGATAAAACAGAGCAGTGGGCTAAATCCATTCTGTTACATTTTCATCTAGCTGATCAGAGCAAGTATCGATGATCTTCTTTCGGCTGGATTGTAGCTGGTCAGATCTCACTTCCTTGGTGAAAGCATAGAGTGTCCAAGATGGGCCTGCTCCAAAACACGCTCATCTAGAAAGCAGCACACCACAGGGGGCGGGGGAGAGGCTGGGGAGTGCAGCAGCAGCAAAGATTACAATTGATCTTGCAATTTTAGTGATGTCACCTATGGCCTCTGGAAGAAAAACCTTATAGACTCATTAATTTAACAGTGACAGAACAACGGCAGTGTCAATAAGCAAACAATACACTGTCTGAATTCAAATTGGAATAACAGCTCAAACACTACTAGGTTCTACACAGAGTTAAACTGAGTATCTGCTACGACTTTTCATTGTTCTCACTTCATGACAAGCATGAAAGCTTCTGGAAGGGAAGCCCGTTACGCTTTATAAACATAGATTATGTTTCAATGTGTTTAACATGTAAAATTACATGTAATTTTTGGTGATCCTGGAGATAGCAACACAAATTAATGGAGATTACAAAGCCTCCTCCACGGAATTCCTTTTTATATAGTTTGGGTTTCAGCCTCTGGTCTTTAACTCCTATTACACTACTGGGGCAAATCACTTTCTGCCCTTTCCAATGTCAAAAATAAGCCTGCCAAATTAGAATGATTTACAGTTGGCAGACTGAACCTTTACTATAAGCAAGATAAAAATCGTCTCTAACTACATTATATAGTCATAATGTCAGCTGACATGATAATAGAATTAAAACCCCCAATTAATATCCCCAACTCCCCGCTTCCCCTGCCCAAGACGAGCTATTCAATAACATGTGATGCAAGTACTCCCCATCATGTGGGGACAAGGACCTGTGCAGTGGTGTGACCTGACAGACAGACCTGCTCAGTGTCCTATTTACAGTGATGCTCGAGTTTAGTCACCATACTGTGGACATGCACGCAGACAGTGGGTTAAACATTAGTGTGTACCCTACTCCCAGAAGAAAGGGTCCAAATAACACCCGCACAGAGCCCAAAGGCAGCACACCTGTGTGTGGGGCCTTCCTCTTTTGGAGCCCACCAATGTCTGCCACCCCTAACAACTGCCTTCGCACCCACCAGGGATCAAGGCATCCTGTTTTTCAGAACGTGCTCCGACAGTGGAGTAGTGTGGGACGGTTGTATCTAGGAACTTGAAGCAAATAAATTACTTTTAATTCATGCTTGTGTTCCCTGTTACTCTGTCTCTGAACTGTGCCTTTATGCTCCAGATTAGCTTTGAATCTTATTGCTAGATTCTCCAATCTGTTTACAAAATAAATGCACCTAATCTTTGTGCATCACTAGCAGAAGTAATGGAAAGGGAGGATCAGAGATTTGGCAAACTCTTTATGGCAATGCTATGACAGCTATGCCTCCAACCTTTTGGGGCAGATGTAGCTGGGAGAGCCAACATCTCCAGGACAAGTGCCTTAGTGGAAGCCCACACCGAACCTGAACCAGCTCAGAAAGGAGAAGCTGCTTTCATGACAAAATGCTGTCATGAGGGACAAGATTCTTTTGAAAGCTTCCAGAAGTACACATGATCTTCATAACTTCTTAGGTATAAGGAGAGAGTTAAGAATGGAAAACCAACAGGGGCGCATGAAAATATGAAAAGGGAGAAAAAGTCTGTAGTCTTTGCAAATATGAATATAAACCAGATTCCAGTCGCCACTGTTCTGAACTGTGCTCAAGATGAGAGGCTGAAGAGGAGAATCAGAGTCTGAGGTTCTTTCTTGAGGCTGGGGGGCTGGGCGGAAGAAGGGATAGAACCAGGGGCTAGAAGGTTATTTCCAACCATGACTTGACCTCTTCTTTCTGCTGGTACAAACAGAAATCTGGGACATGACACCCATCCTAGTCAGTTGAAAACAGGTCTCCAGCAGAGGGCAGGGGGGCTAAGCCCCCTGTGACGTTGGGCAGCAGTGAGAGGTCTGGCAAGCTCTGAATATGGGATTTCAGTTCCTTGCGGACCTGGGTTACTCGCGCAAGCTTCTGTTTGTATTCCTAAGGAGATAAAGAGAAGACAATACCGTTAAGTCTGTGCGTGCCGAGGGCCGGGTGCTGCTGGAGCCGGGGCAGTTACTCTCATCCTCGTGTTCTTCCTTGTCCCAACCAGCCTGCCCACCCTGTTCAGCTATATCACAAAGCTAGGGCTTCAAATGCTGAAAGAGCAAAACTTTCTATCAAAAAAGGAACGTAGAGTACAATATTGGCAACAGTGAATTAAATGGTATTCAACTTAGGGTTGAGATTTGGAAGTAAAAAGAAGTGACACTTGGTATTTGCATTCTCTTTTTGTCCGTTCTCGAGTTTCAAAATGCCTTATACAATAAAATACAGACACCTGAGCTTCACAATTTCTTTGCGGACTCCACCTAGACACGGCTAGAAAAAACACAGTGAAGTTATACTTTCTATGTCAAAGGTTGGAGATTAACCTAAATTTATCATGTTTTGCAAACAAACACTACAGAAGCTCAAAATACCCCACTGCTACTCCCTGTGACCAGGGCCTCCTCATTCCACGACTGAGTCACTGCAGTAAATCCCTGGTGAGGCCTCCTGACCCCTAGGGCTCCTAAAATGCCATCAGACTTCTCTCCCGAAAGCCCAGCTTTCATGAAACCACTCCCTTGAGAAAGTGAGGCACGGCACCCACTAGCTCCATGATCTGGTCCTTCAGAGCAGAGCTCAATGTCTTGCAAAATCAGCCCCTGCCAAGGTGTTTCTCACAACCTCCTAACCCTCTTTGTGTGGACCATCTTTTCAGGATTCCCTGCGAGCCTAGAGGGGGTCTCTCTCTTCTCCTAGCCCTAGGAAAGCCTGGCCTCCACTCCTCTGCTCCTCGCACTATCTGGACTCCACCTCTCTAGGAAAATCCTTGCTCTGCATCCAGGAAACGACTCCCCATCTCCTCCTGCTCCAGAGCTCCCCCTCACACACGGTGTGTACCTGAGCCCCTAGCAAGCTGCTCTATGCTCTCTCCATACATGTGAGACTTCTATGTTTCCCTAGAATATGAATCTCCTAATGATAGGAATGGGGTATTTTTTTTGCTTTCCTCAGCTCCCAGAAAAAGGTACTCTTGATACATCTGCCAAGATATACAGAAAACAACCCTAGGCCATGTGAAGTCTGGGGCTGTTGGCCCCCTTGGGCTTATTTTTTGTCCTCTTGGTGTGTCTGCAAGGGTAAATAGGTCCCTGAGGCTGGGCCCTTGCTGACTTAGAAAGTCTTCCTGCAGGAATGTAACAAGAAGCACTGGGCTGAGAGGCAGAGACCTAGACTTCGTCCTGGTTCTACCTCTAACCTGCTGTGTGACCGCGGATGTGTTCCCTTTTTCCATATCTGAAAGTGAGGGAACTGAACCGTAACACTTCTTTTCAGCTTCTAAATTCCTTGATACCAGATCCCTGATGCACACCTGAAGAGGCAGAAAGTAGAAGCTAAAGAATGTCTGGGAAGAATAATGAGGCAGGAAAAAGGTCAAATGAAGAATACTTAGTTCAAGTTGTAAAGATAAAAGTCCAAGCAAGGAGTGAGAGGAGGCAAGCAGGCATATCCTCTTCCCTATTACTGCAGGCAATCGGTCTCCCATCCACAATGAGAGCTCCTCAGGCAGTCCACAAAGGAACAGAAAAGGGTAGAGAGTGAGCTCTCCTAGCAGCCCATTTCTTTCCTTTGTAAACAACTAAAATTAAACAATGACTTATGTAAATGATTAGCAATGACTCCCACATTTAACTAGTAAGCTCCTGGAGGCCAGGACGAGACCCATCTGCTTCCCCCAGCATCCACCAGGCTCTGCAGTGTCCAGCAAACAGTAGGCACCCAGCACATGTGCTGAATGAATGAGCCGTATCTAAAACATAACATCAGGTATAAGCATGCCACATGAAGTAACTCCTGAGACTCAGACTTCGGTTAACAGTCACCTTTCACGCTCTTGAAGTTGAAAACTATTTTCAGATTTGAGGATCTGAACCCCCCTTTCTCCCACAAGTACTTTTCTTCTTTGGCTGTTCATACTTCAAGGGAAATTAATATATAGGATGAAGGCGACTAATTCTCTATTTCTGGACATGGATTCATCTAATAAACTTCTCCTGAATTGAAGGTACAAAAAGGGTAAAACGGCAAAACAACTACACAACAGGGACTTCCTGCCCCCACCTGAATTCTCTGACCAAAGCTGACAAATCAAAGCCACCTCGACTCAGAGCCAACCACTCTTGGCAACTAGGGAGCCCTTCAGTTGAAGGAGTCCCTCAAGAACAGTTTGAAAACCACCGAGTCTCTAGAAGCCGAGCTGAGATCAGAATCCAAGACTCCTTACTCTTGAGTTATCATCAGACCAACCTGGCAAGTTCACTGAAGCTAAAATGGAAGGCACTTTGATCTAATTAGACACCACCTTAAGTTCAACTAACTCTCTCCTAGGGAATTTCTTAAAAATCCCAGTTGTGGCCAGATGTGGTGGCTCACACCTGTAATCCCAACACTTTGGGAGGCCGAGGCGGGCAAGATCCCCTGAGGTCAGGAGTTCAAGACCAGCCTGGCCAATATGGCGAAACTCCATCTCTACTAAAAACTACAAAAGTTAGCTGGGTATGGTGGCGGGCACCTGTAATCCCAGCTACTCAGTAGGCTGAGGCAGGGAGAATTGCTTGAACGTGGGAAGTGGAGATCCCCTGAGGTCAGGAGTTCAAGACCAGCCTGGCCAATATGGCGAAACTCCATCTCTACTAAAAACTACAAAAGTTAGCTGGGTGGGGTGGCGGGTGTCTGTTAATCCCAGCTACTCAGGAGGCTGAGGCAGGAGAAATTGCTTGAACCTGGGAGGCAGAGGTTGCAGTGAGCTGAGATTGCGCCACTGCACTCCAGCCTGGGCAACAGTGAGATTCCGTGTCAAAAAAAAACAAAAAACAAAACAACCTGGCCGGGCGCGGTGGCTCAAGCCTGTACTTACAATCCCAGCACTTTGGGAGGCCGAGGCGGGCGGATCACAAGGTCAGGAGATCGAGACCATCCTGGCTAACACAGTGAAACCCCGTCTCTACTAAAAAACACAAAAAACTAGCCGGGCGGGGTGGCGGGCGCCTGTAGTCCCAGCTACTCGGGAGGCTGAGGCAGGAGAATGGCATAAACCCGGGAGGTGGAGCTTGCAGTGAGCCCAGATCCGGCCACTGCACTCCAGCCTGGGCAACAGAGCGAGACTCCGTCTCAAAAAAAAAAACAAAAAAAACAAAAAACACCTTTCTGTTTGGAAGGGGGTATAGGGTGGGGTACAGGGGATTCCTTCATGCTTAGGCTGATATTCTATTTCGGACATTACCGAAGAAACTCATTTAACTAAAAAGAAGTGTGTTCCAGTCTTCAGGCCACTCTGGAAGTGGACGGATCCTGCCCAGAGCTCTACATGCCACTGGGTGACTCTTCTCGCAGGGACGCCTATCGTAAGAGCAGGCGTAGGAGGAAGGAATCACTAGAGAAAAGCAAGAGTGAGAGTGAGACTGTCACTGAAAAGGATTAATAAATATTAAGGCTGGCCTGGGCATGGTGGCTCATGCCTTTAATCCCAGTGCTTTTAGAGGCTGAGGCAGAAGGACTGCTTGAGGCCAGGAGTTCGAGACCAGCCTGGGAAATACAGTGAGACCCTGTCTCCACAAAAAAATAAAAAACACAAAACACTGAGGCTGGTAAAAGGAAAAGTTCTGTAGGCTAAGAGGTTTAAATGTATCGGCAAGGACAACTGGGTATATACTCGGAATAACCAAATACAGGTAGCAATTGCCTTTAAAACTGTTAAAACATGTACCTGTTTAACTGGGACAGTCAAATGACCCAGATTAATATCCTGAAGAGAGGCAAGCAGGCTAGAATTCATGGCAAGCTCTCATTAGGTTAAACTAAGGCTATAGTAATTTTTATAGTCCACTAAACAGACTCAAGTAGTAACACTGTGATTTCCCACTCCCTACCCCTGCTTTTAAAAACAGATTCAGGCTTTCCAAACAAAGTCATCTGCAAACCTTGCCATGGACCAACAAAAGAAATTAACAGTGACTCCGGGCTAGACAAGGTGGTTCATGCCTGTAATCCCAACACTTTGGGAGGCTGAGGCAGGTGGATCACTTGTGCCCAGGAGTCCAAGACCTGTCTGGGTAACATGGCAAAATCCCATCTCTACAAAAAATGCTAAATTAGCCAAGCATGGTGGCACACGCCAATTAAGTTCCAGCTACTCAGGAGGCCAAGGTGGGAAGACTGCTTGAGTCCAGGAGGCGGAGACTGCAGTGAGCCAAAGGAGTGATTCCAAACAAAACTCCCCCAAATACAACTCCAGCCTTCACCTGCCTCTGAATTCTCCGGTTCTTAAGCTTTCTCAGTTGGGTCTTGTAGATCCTCACTAGCTGCCTTTTCAGGTTATTCTCTTTGGGTCTGGAGAGATGAAGGAGAAAGGTCTCAGGAAAATCCAAGAATCTCGTGCCTCAACTTACCAGCTTGCCTTCTCACACAAGTGCAGTTCACGAGCTCTGCTGCCAGAGGGCTCCTCAGCTACTCCTGCTCTCAGAAGAAATCCAGGCCTCTTTTCCACATCCCACAAAAACCAACTCCAAAGTGATGAAACCCACTCAGACTCTTCACCTCGTCTAAGTGTGCTGCATCCCATAATCTCTTTAGTACACCAAGTACCACTCAGGTAGAAAAATGATGTGCCCAGGTGGTCACATGCTTCTTGTTTCAGATACTTTATTCTTGTATGTAACACAGGACTAAGCCTTTCATCCAACACCCACGCTCCTTGCCTAGAACTGAATTCAAGAGCTCCAGTCCTGTGCCATTTACAGCTGCAGGATGATCCTACTGTAGCGTTCTTGCCCATCAGTCTCCTCTCCCCACCAGCGCACTCTTCTCAACCACAGCGCACAAGGCTCTCTCCAGTACTCTCAGTTTCAGAGGGTGCCTTTCCTCCACGACCAATCTTATGCAAGAGAAGACAAGGCAAGCCCAAGCAGTCTGGTTGCTATTCCTCTCCAGTGCATGCATTATTTATACTGAGAGGTGGGGGACTGAGGTGGGCCTTCCATTCAGCGGCAAGTATCTACTGCGGCAACCCTGCTCCAGCCCAGAAGAGCCGTGGGGTGGTGGGGGGCCCTGAATAGGGAAGAATCATATCTGACTTGCTGCAGCAAACCTGTGTCTGGATCCCCAAGAAGGCGAGGTGGAGGAGGTGTCAGGAACCTTCGAGAAACTGCCTGAGTTTATTTGACTGTCAAGAAATGTTTACAATGTAGAGGGTAAGGCCCAGTGTGTAGTTCTGAGATAAAGCCTAGGATTTATGCTCCTGGCAAAGCTTTGGAATCTTGCTGCACAGACTCTCTAAACTTGCAGGAGAAAATGTGTCTATAACATTTCCCTGCTTCCTGTGGATCCAGCGGACACCATGAACTCCACCCATCACGGAGCACCCAGACAATCTGCTGAAGGGAGCAGGGCTTACACATTCTTTGCCTTTTTTGGTTAGAGAAGCCAGACCTGACACACTGCAGATGAGCTTGGGGATAAGAGGGCTAGAAATGACAGGGGCTGGCATTGTAATGACCTTTCCACAGGAATTTCATTTTCAAAACAAAACTATAAGCGTTTCCTCTGGCAACACATGTAAGAAACAATGATCAAAATGTAAACATTATTAAACCTATTTTCTTTCTTGCTAAGAATTACTTATATAAGAAAAAAATATGTAAGAAATAACGCCATGGGCAGGGGCTTGACTTGGTAAGATAAGATTTCCAGTAGAGGACTCCTGGAAATCTCCATCATCTTGCCCCGTTGTGCTCCAGGACATATGGTATATCAAAATTACCCACTGCTTGGCTACCCCAATTAAGAGTCATAAAGGGTTATTGAAGCATTTTACAAAGGCCCCAGTTTTAAAGGTGACCTGCTACACTGAATTTAAGTCAAAGGACTATTTCATAGTATGGAGGTTGAGAGAGCCAAGCCCAAAGGGGAAGCTGACCCACACCCCACCAATATTTCACACACCCGCCAAGCCCCCTCATCCTGCCAGGAGGCTTACCCTCTTGCTACTAAGGCCACAGGACCTACACTTGAAAAGCACAGCCTCTTAAACCACAATTTCAATCCCTCATTATGCTTTTGGAAACACAATATATGAATATTTGGATTGAAAATAAGAGTGCCGCTTTTACATTTTCTTCAAAGATCCAATGCGGGAACAAAAAACTACCACTGACCTGCACCTCTCCCCCAGCCAGCTCCACGTTCCCATATGACCTAGTGGCAGCTGTGACATTTCGAAATGATACATTCTAGGGTGTCACAGCATAGCAGGAGCTGCTGAGTAAGACGCTGGGGAAGATACAAGGAAGAGAAGAAACTGTGGCTCCAATCCCAAAACTTGGGGCCTCCCAGCTCCACCATCAAAACCCATAATAAAGGTATACACAAAGTATTTCCCAAAAGGAAAAATGACAAAATGGCTATAACTGGAGGAATGTTCTTGGAGCAGTCCAGCCATGCACAGGAAAAGCCAAATGGGAGCGAGCTTCTTAAACCTGAAATTGTACCAGAAAGCATTTTCAGGGCGCTGCTTTCTCCCCAGAGGCTCCTCTACACAATAGGTGATAAGGGAGCTTCTACTGCCACCACAAAACCCCGATCACACAGGGACATGCAGCAGCAAGGGGAGAATGAAAAGTCAGTGTCTACACTAATTAAAAAAAAAAAAAAAAAAACTAAAAAAGGAAAATACATTTTAGGATTGGACAATTTTCAAGCCTTAATATAATCATAAAGCTAAATATTTTCAATTTAACAGATGCTCATAAAATGCTTCAAAAAGATACGGATTAATAAATGGATATAGATCCTTCACAAATCCTTACATTTATGGAATGGGGTCCCTCATTACATAAAATCAGTAAAACCAAAATACTAAAGTATAAGAGAAACTATTTAGTTCTTTTAAAAGTAAACGATCAAAAATATACGCTTTACACAAGTAACAAAGACTCCACAAACTAGCTTCTTTAAGGACTATTTTAATGGAAAGCCAGGTTATTGATTTTTGTGCAGACAAACATCAAAGGTATAGACAAAGGTTTCTCATTTTAAGCCAAATACTGGTAGAGTCAAGCATTCCTGGAGGACAGCTGAGAAACAAAGGGTAGAAAGGAAAAAGAACACACAAAATTTTTTTTTGTACTTGTACATTTGGTTGTATCACATAAAATTCTTTTAAGCAATGTTTATTGTAATTTTAAGTGCTGGCAGGTCTGCCCAGGGTAAGACAGTCTGTAGGTTACTGTACTACATTGGAATACAGCTCTCTCTATAAGCAACAACAACAACAACAAAACTCAATTCCTTTCCATTAGCAAAAAAACAAGACGGTTATGTTTCCTAGCACCTCCAAATGACTGGGAGTATGTCACATCTTTTCTACTGGAGGGAGATGGCTGTGGCAGAAGTCAGAAAATACAAGTTCAACCTCTACGCACACCAACTAGAAAACCTAGAAGTCATGGATAAATTCCTAGAAACACAGAATCTCCCGAGATTGAACTAGGAAAAAAATTGAAACCCTGGACAGACCTATAACGAGTTCCAAAACTGAATCAGTAATTTAAAAACCTACCAACCAAAAAAGGTCCTGGACCAGATGGATTCACAGCCAAAATCCACCAGACTAAGAAGAGCTGGTACCAATCGTACTACTGAAAGTATTCCCAAAAAATCAAGGAGGGAGTCCTCCCTAACTCATTCTATGAAGCCAGCATCATTCTGATACCAAAACCTGGCAAAGACACAATGAAAAAAGAAAACTTCAGGCCAATATCCCCGATGAACACAGATGTAAAAATAAATGAAATACTAGCAAACCAAATCCACCAGCACATCAAAAAGCTAATCCACCATGATCAAGTAGGCTTTATTCCTTGAATCAAGGTTGGTTCCGCATATGCAAATCAACAAATGTGATCCATCACATAAACAGAACTAAAAACAAAAACTACATCATCACTTCAAATTTCAATAGATGCAAAAAAGGCTTTCGATACAATTCAACATCCCTTCACGTTAACAGCCCTCAACAAACCAGGCATCGAACGATCATACCTCAAAATAATAAGAGCCATCTATGATAAACTCACAGCAAACACCATACTCAACAGGCAAAAGCTGGAAGCATTTCCCTTGAGAACCAGAATAAGACAAGGATGCCCACTCTTGCCACTCCCGTTCAACTACTAGAAGTCCTAGCCAGAGCAATCAAGCAAGAGAAAAAAAATAAAAGGCATTCAAATAGGAAGAGAGGAGGTCAAACTATCTCTCATTGCAGGCTGTATTATGATTCCATAGCTAGAAAACCCCATAATATCTGCCCAAAGGCTCCTGGTTCTGAAAACGTCAGCAAAGCTTCAGGATACAAAATCAATATACAAAAACCAGTAGCATTTCTATACACCAACAATGTCCAAGCTGACAACCCAATCAAGAATACAATTTCATTCACAACAGCCACAAAAAGAATAAAATACAACGAATCAGGGAGGTGTAAAATCTCTACAACAAGAAATTACAAAACACTGCTCAAAGAAGTCAGAGACAACATAAACAAATGGAAAAACATTCTACGCTCATGGGTAAGAAAAATGGTTAAAATGGCCATACTACCCAAAGCAATGTACAGATTCAATGCTATTCCTATCAAACCACCAATGACATTCTTCGCAGAATTAGGGAAAAAAAAAAATTCTTGCATGCACAGCATCTACTAACAAAAATAAAAACAAAACAAAGAGAAAACAATATTCCAAATCTGACCTTGACCCAATAAAAAGCCCAAATAGCCAAAGCAATCCTAAGCAAAAAGAACAAAGCCCAGGACATCATATTACCCAACTTCAAACTATACTGTAAGGTTACAGTAACTAAAACAGCATGGAAATGGTACAAAAATAGATTCAAAGACCAATAGAACAAGGTAGAGAACTCAGAAATAAAGCTGTACACCAGCCGGGCGCAGTGGCTCATGCCTGTAATCCCAGCACTTTGGGAGGTCAAGGCAGGCAGAACACCTGAGGTCAGGAGTTTGAGACCAGCCTGGTCAACACGGGAGAAACCCCATCTCTACTAAAAATACAAAATAAGCCGGGCGTGGTGACGACTGTCTGTAATCCCAGCTACCCAGGAGGCTGAGGCAGAAGAACTGCTCAAACCTGGGAGGCGGAGGTTGCAGCGAGCCGAGATCACTCCACTGCACTCCAGCCCGGCAGACAAAGCGAGACTAAAGTCTCCAAAAATAAAAAAGAAAAAAAAAAAAGAAATAAAGCTGTACACCTACAAGCATCTGATCTTTGACAAAGCTGATGATAACAAGCAATGGGGAAAGTATTCCCTATTCAATAAATGGTACTGGGATAGCTGGCTATCCATATGCAGAATATGCAGAAGATTAAAACTGGACCCATTCCTTTTACCATACATAAAAACCAACTCAAAGTGGATTAAAGACTTAACGTAAAACCTCCAACTACAAAGACCCTAGTCTAGGAAATACCATACTGGACATTGGCCCTGGCAGACTCCCAAAGTAATTGCAACAAAAACAAATTGACAAGTAGAATCTAATTAAACTAAAGAGCTTCTGCACAGCAAAAGAAACTATCAACAGAGCAAAAGGTAACTTACAGAATGGGAGAAAATATTTGCAAACTATGCCACCATCAAAGGCCTAATATCCACAATCTATGAGGAACTTAAACAAGTCAATAAGTAACAAAAAACTCCATTAAAAATAGGCAAAGGACATGAACTGACACTTTTCAAAAGAAGACTACATGCAGCCAACAAGCATATTAAAAAAGCTCAATATCACTAATAATTAGATAAATGCAAATCAAAACCACAATGAGATACCATCTCATACCAATTAGAATGGCCATTAAAAAGTCAAGAAATAACAGATGCTGGGGAGGTTGTGAGGAAAAAGGAACACTTATAAAGGACTAGTGAGAATGTAAATTAGTTCAGCTACTGTGGAAAGCAGTCTGGAGATTTCTCAAAGAACTTAAAACAGAACAACCATTCAACCCAGCAATCCCAATACTGGGTATATAACCAAGGGAATATAAATTATTCTACCATAAAGACACACGCATACCTATGTTCCAACACAGCACTACTCACAATAGCAAAGACATGGAATCAACCTAGATGCCCATCCACAGTAGACTGGATAAAGAAAATGTGGTACATATATACTATGGAATACTATGCAGCCATAAAAAAGAATGAGATCATGTCCTCTGCAGCAACATGGATGAAGCAAACCAAATATCGCATGTTCTCACTTACAAGTTGGGAGCTAAACACTGAGTATACACGAACACAAAGAAGGGAAAAATAAGACACCCGGCACTACTTGAGGGTGGAGGATGGGAGGAGGGCGAGGACTGAAAAACTACCTATCAGGTACAACGTCAATTACCTGGATGACAAAATTATCTGTACACCAAATACCTGTGACACACAATTTACCCATGTAACAAACCTGAACATGTACCCCTTGAATAAATGAAATAAATAAAAATTGGAAAGAAAAAAAAAGAAAATCCAAGTTCATATCCTACACTTACATGTGCCTAGGATATAACATGTGACAAACTCACTGGGCTCCTATATATGAGATGGGAATGAAAACAATGCCTATGGCATGGGGGAAGCTTGGGTGAGAACAGGCACTTGCTAAACTGTTCCATTTAAATCAACAGATCTGATGGGAGAAAGCAGATCATCATCACTATACCATAATTGGGGTAATGGTATTTTAAAGGGAACAATTCCTACTGAGTCTATGCCTCGCAGAACAGACATACTGTGAGCAAAAGGAAAGGACTGGGAAAAGAACATCATGAGTAAAAGTGGGATGTGTCCGTTCATAATTACTGTCCCAACCCCAAGAATTCTCAGAAAGGCTGCTGGTAAATTTTTGTTGGGTTGAAGTTTGCAAAGTTATTGTGCTTCAAATTCTCACCCCTCCCATATTCTATTATTTTATGAGCAATACTTAATCTTCCTGATTTATAATACGTCAGGAAAAGACATGCAGAGTTGAAGAAAAAGAATTAATGGGATGCAAGATCCTTTCTCCCAGAAACCATTTGACTATATCCTTAAAATTTAGCATATTTACTAGAAGCTGCCTTGAGAAAAGCAAAGGGTCTTTGACCAAGAGCACCTCTTTTTCCTTAAAGGTCTACCTGGAATACTGGAAAAAAAAAAATCACAGAATTTTTAAACTTGGTCACCTCTCCTTTCCTTCTCTTTCCTTGGCTTGGAGAGTGGCAGTGCCATCCATCAAAATCAGACACTAGGCCTCAACTAGTGTTTATCCTGATTTTTTCAGTGCTCAGATCTGTTGCTTTGGCCTCCCTGTCGCAGCCTCTCCTTCAGTTCCTCTGCTATGCCTCTGCCAGGTTGACCTCCCACCACCATCTTCCATAGCTGAGCAGGCGCCATGCCAGTGTGGTTTTTGCTCCCTCTCAATTTTTCGTGAATCTGCCTCCCTTCTCTGCGTCTTTGTCTCCAATTCCATCACCTTAGTCCACTCTGCCATCATCTCTCCCCTGGATTCTTGCAGTAGCCTCATTACTGATCATCTACATCTGCTCTTATACCCTATAATCCATTCTTCATATGGCAGCCCTGTGATGTATTCAAAATGCAGCTCTGAGCATGTCATTCCCCTGTTTAAACGTTTAAATGGTTTCTCATTATTCCTAGTTCTTGGAATATGGGCCCAGTGGCCAGGTGCAGTGGCTCATGCCTGTAATCCCAGCACTTTGGGAGGCTGAGGCAGGCAGATTGCTTGAGTTCAGGAGTTTGAGACCAACCCGAGTGACATGGCAAAACCCTGTCTCTATCAAAAATTTAAAAATTAGCTGGGCATGGTGGCTCATGCCCAGCTACTTGGGAGGCTGAAGCAGGAGGATCACTTGAGCCCAGGAGGCCAAGGCTGCAATGAGCCTTGATCGTGCCACTGCACTTCAGCCTGGGCGACAGAGTGCAGGCTGTCTCAAAAAAACAAAAAAAAGACTATGGGCCCAGCTGGTGGCCTGGCCCCTTCCTGGGCCCCATGACTTGGCTCCTGCTGACCTCCTCAGCCACATCTCTTGTTGTGTCCCATGGCATTTTGTCTTCACTTGGCCTTTGATCTCAGGCTTTACATATGCTGTTGCCACCCTCTGCCCAGGACACACTTCCCCTTGTTTACTTTCCATCAGTTATCCCTACCTAGTTAATTCCTATTCACCATTTGTATCTCATGTCAAACAGTATTTCCTCAGTCAGGAGTTCAAGACTAGTCTGGTCAACATGGTGAAACCCTGTCTCTACTAAAAATACAAAAATTAGCCAGGGGTGGTAGTGTGCACCCATAATCCCAGCTACTCAGGAGGCCAAGGCAGGAGAACTGGTTGAACTCAGGAGGTGGAGGTTGCAGTGAGCCGAGATCGCGCCACTACACTCCAGCCTGGGCGACAGAGCAAGACTCCATCTCAAAAAAAGAAAAAAAAAGGTCCAGAATGAGAAAAGGCTAAAGGAATGGCAACATTTACAATACAGGCATGGAGAAAAGCTTATTGAAAGATGAAAAAGCAGAAGAACCAGCAAAGGGTGGTACACAGAAACCAGAAAAGGCCAACACATTGTAATACAGTAGTATTAAATACTGCAGAGAGGGCCAAAAAGAGAAAGGGAGCCAAGAGGCAGAGACTAAGAAGTACTTTTTGGGTTTTGAGATTAGACCACTGCGGGGGGGGGGGGAATTCTGAAGACAGCCACTTGGGTGGAATGTAGACACACATGCCAAGCTCCAACAGACTGAGAAGCAGAGGCAGCAAGGGAAGTGGACATGGTGGCAGTTATAAAGGGAGGGTGGTGCAGAAGGTATGCTCATGTGAATGTGATGATTTCTTTTAAACACTGGAGAGACAAAGCATGCTACATGCTGAGGACCTTCGGCTCGTTTACTGGAGACTTCTCACGGGACAGGAAAATAAATTGGCCCTAATGTGACAAGGGAAGACAGACGCTAACAACTTCAGATTAGTTAAGGTGTTGGAATCTGTTGTCCCAGGAAGGTAAATTGTTACTTTATCAATGAAAGCCACATCAAAGAAAAAAGGCTGGGAGTACAACCGGCTTCAATAGAAAAAGCCAGAAAGAACCTGGAATATGCAAAGCAGATCATCATCACTATACCATAATTGGGGTAATGGTATCTTAAAGGGAACAATTCCTACTGAGTCTATGCCCCACAGAACAGACATACTGTGAGCAAAGGGAAAGGACTGGGAAAAGAACATCATGAGTAAAAGTGGGATGTGTCCATTCATAATTACTGTCCCAACCCCAAGAATTCTCAGAAAGGCTGCTGGTAAATTTTCATTGGGTTGAAGTTTGCTAAGTTATTGTGCTTGAAATTCTCAAAGTAGCTACTGGCTGAATTAAGCAAAGAGAGCTGACCATACTTCTTCCTACAGATGTTTAAAGATAAAGGACCTGAATAAGGAAAAAAACAAATAAGAAGGCTTGCACAGCCATCATGACAGCTGGCTAGTACCATCCTCTTCACATAAAGCATGCCATATCTCTGGGGCTCATGGTTTTCATTTGCAAAGGTTTCACTTGACTCCTGATTATAACCAGAATACTTTGTCTGATCTCAGAAATGACTCTTTCTGATCTATTTCAAGTCTAACATTTTAGACACAGAAAAAGTCAGAGATTCACTTCCAAGATCGCAAAGTATGCCACAATCCAATTTTAACTTTCTTCAAAATCCCAATTTTAAGTGGCAGTAGAAAGCCCATCTTAACAGTAGTAGGAACACTTATAAAGACTAAAATAGAATCTTGCTCAAAATAACATGCGTCCACTAGGTCAAATAGGCAGCTCAAATTTCTGCAATCTGAAACTTGCTCTCAAAATTATGCTCACTTAAGTCAATGTTATAGAAGTCTGTGCTATTTTCACACAGCTGTCTCAAATGTAAACAAGATCATTTAAAAGCCAGAAGAGAGCTCTATTAGCCTAATTAAACTATTCCATGTTTACTCCTTCATAAAACAAAAGACTAATCCTTAACTTGTATAGAGGTTTATACAAAATAAGCTCAATGAAGTCCTAGATTGGTTAAGTTGCTTTGGAAAAGACAGGAACTCCTACAGCAGGAACGCATTCTGGTGGCAGAGACCGTGAAATGTATATGACCTTCAGTATACTTAAAAGACAAGCAGACATCTGCACATATACATAGAACCACTTCTAGATATCTACAGGAAGAAAATAATCCAAATACTGAAAGTTAGCCTAAAGCTAAGAGACAGAGACAGAAACATACAAGGGCTAATACAAATAATCATTGACTATCCAACCACAGGTATTCAAGCAATCATTTACAATGTTTATAAAGTTTTTATTTACAAGGGAAAATAATCATGTTAAGAAAAAAGCATGACAGAAAACTATCTGCACGTTATCATTCAGTTTAATTTTAAACTAAGAGGAAAAGGAAATATGCAAAAATTAAAAATAGTCATCTCTGGGTAATGACACTAATTTTATTCTTTATACTTATTTGCTAAGTTTCCTCTGATGTATTATTTTTATAGTAAAAAAAAAAACAAAAACCCTGAATACTAGTTGAATGCAAGTGAATGTTCTGGCAGGCAGGAGTAATAAGAGCCCCAGGTGCTGTTTTAACTTCATATCTATATGCATTTCATAAATACGAAAAATGAGTGCTACATACACCAGCTGAAACTCAGTGGCGCTGTTCCATCAAGCAGGGGTTATACTGCCTACAAAAGTTGGGCTACAAATATGAAAATGGTACTATGGCTAAAAGCATGAATTCTTGCTGGGAAAGCTTTAAAACCGTGTCACTTTTTCAATGTAAAGTCTCAAAGTCTCAAATGTTAGCAAATCATGTTCTTAGGTCACTAAGTATGTGAAGTACATTATAATGCAGCATTACTTTCCTGGGGTGAAAAAATCACAGGTTTCACGCTGTAATAAAGAAACACACACACCCCCAAGAGATAAAAGCTCCAGCTGTAAATTGGGCCTGAGCAATAGCGTCAGCAGACTAAAATGAATAAAAGAAATCCAAGGAACTCCAAATCGCTCACAGAAGCCCATGCATCAACTGAAAAAAAAGGCTCCCATATCAAAGTAGGGGATGAAAAGGCAAGGGAAAGCAGTGAGCACACTACGGCCTGCTTCGTGGGAAGGGACTGAGTGCAAGGCCCCGTAATCACTTGGCAGCAGACTGACCTGTTTCAACAACTATTTTAACAACCTGGGTGCTGACAGAGCTGCCAGCTTAGAGAGGACAGAGCTGAATACTATGGAAGGGCAGTGAGTTTAGAGGACTGACAGGAGGGGGCCAGCACCAGGCAGGGCCTCTCAGATCCCAGGGGAACACAGTGGATGATCAGTGTAGTTAGGAGTCAGAAGATCCTGGTCCTCATTGGCTTCCTCTGTGACCCTGAATTGCTCATATAAACCCAAGGGCTCTTACCTAAAATGACGATTAGATCACCTGCTCCCATCTGTCCTTACTGTAACAGGATACTGAGTTACTGGCTTTGATCATCACAGGGAAGACGAATTTACTCCAAAGTTCACAAAAAAGGAGCTATTTCCCCCTACTGCCTGGCCTAATATTGAAACAAAAGCTTCTAACCATCTGCACCCTGCAGGGAGGTGCTGCCAAAAACAACAATCTGCCATCGTTTTGGTTTAGCACCCACTCAACTGTAGCCAAAGAATTTCTCAAGTTGTTATAACCACAATCAAACAGAAATATGAAGAGTCATAAGGCAACGTTGGAGTCTGAACCATTTCCCCCTTCCCAGCTGTGTTGCCTGAAGTTAGAGGCTCTACTCCTGAGTAGTCATTATAGCCAAGGGGGAGGTGCCAAGTGAGGAGAAACACCAGCAGTTTTAAGTTCATGAGCCAATTTCTCCCCTCCTATCAGAGCAAGAGCATGAGCACGGGTACAGCAAGGGAGGTACTTAGAACCTTGGTGGCAGAGTAGGTTCCTTCACACTTAGAATAATGCTTTCAGGCAACCATTTTATGACCCCATATAAAATGTCATTTCTCTACAACAAGAATCTTGGAAATTGTTTAAATGATTAAACTTTGGCTACTATTCTGTGTAAGATGTCTTCCTGCTGTTGATGTTGCAGAATCAAAATTCTGAAATCAAAAACCAAAGTACAAATCTGATGAAGTTACCAGATGTCTGCCTTGGACTCTATCCTGGTCTGCAGCTAACTCTCTCTCTGTTTCTTCACCAATTCAGAAGTCTGATTATATGATCTCTAAGGTTCCGTTCAGCTCAATAATCCTGCTAATCACTTCACCTAGATATCCAGGTCTCTATGTGTCACTTTACTTTGTAAAGCTGCTGTTGTGACTGTGCCCTGGTGACTTTGTTGACTCCATACACGAAATACTCATATCTTCTAGAGGTGGGGGTTAACACTATTGAAAGGTGATACCACTGCCCCCCATCTGCGGTCCTGATACCTAGACAGGGCCTTTATAATATCCAATGCATCAGTAAATGACACTCTCCAAGAGTGCTTTTTAAAATTCTGCAGCAGAAATTAAAGACTTAAATAAATGTGAAGACATCCCCTATTCATGAGTTGAGACACTGCTAAAATGGTAATACTGCCCAAAGTGACCTGCAGACTCAATGCATTCCCTAGTAAAACTTCAATTACCCTTTTTGCAGAAATGGAAAAGGTGATCGTTAAATTCACAGGGAATTGCAAGCGATCCTAAATAGCCAAAACAATACTGAAAAAGGACTCCGAGAACTCGTACTTCCTGATTTTAAAATTTACTACAAAACTACAGTGATGGAGATAGTGTGGGATCAGCATAGGATAGACATATACATTAATGGAATAGAATTGAGAATCCAGAAATAAATCAATACATCTATGGCCAATTGATTTTTGACAAGGGTACCGGGCATTCAAGTGGAGGAAAGAGTAGTCTTTTCAACAAATGGTGCTGGGACAAACGGATATCTATAGGCAAAAGAATGAAGGTGGTCCCCCCCTACATCACACCACATACAAAAACTAACCCCAGACAGATTAAGAACCTAAATTTAAGAGATAAAATTATAAAACTCCTAGAATAAAATGCAGAAAAAAATTATCATGACCTGGGATTGTCAACAGATTATTAGATGTGACACCAAAAGCATGAGCAACAACAAGAACGAAAATAGATGAATTGGAACTCATAAAAATAAAAAACTTTTGCACATCAAAGGATATTATCTAGAAAGTGAAAAGACAACTTATAGGAGAAAATATATGCAAGTCATATATGTGATCAAGGTATATTATGCAGAATAAAGAACTCTTACAACTCAAAAAAGCAAACAACCTAATTTGAAAATGGGCAAAGGAAATGAATACACATTTCTCCAAAAATACATAAACAGCTGACAAGCATACTGAAAGATGATCAGTATCGTTAGTAATTAGCAAAATGCAAATCAAAACCACAATGAGATAAACTTGCACATTTAGGTCGTCTAGAATAAAAAGACAGACAACAACAAATGTTGATGAGGATGTGGAGAAACTGGAACCCATGCACATTGCTGGTGGGGATGTAAAATGGTGTAGCTGCTGTGGAAAACAGTCTGATGGTTCCTCAAAATGTTAAACATAGAATTACCATATGACCCAGCAATTCCACTCCTAGATCTATACATACCCAAGAGAAACGAAAAGATATGGCTACAAAAAAACCTCCACATGACTGTTTATAGCAACACTATTCATAAGAGCCAAAAGGTAGAAACAACTCAAATGTCCATAGACAGGTTATAAACTGTGTCACATCCATACAATAGATTAGTGTTCTACCATAGAAGAGATGAAGTACTAATACATGCTACAGCATGGGATGAATCTTGAAAACATCATGCTAAGTGAAAGAAGCCAGACACAATTATGTTGTGGAACTTGATACAATACTGTGAATGTACTAAATGCCAACAAAAATCTGTGCACTTTGAAGTGTATGGTTAATTTATGTTATATGAATTTCACCTTAACTAAAACAAATCTGCAGCTTGTAACAAATTTCTCAAGAGCTCTTCCCTGTGTGGCATATCATCTTTGTGTGTGCACCATGTGGCACGTGTGTCAACACAAGACTACCTCCTTTCAGTTCTAGATCACTGACAGTCACACACCACAGTCTGAATAAAAATCGCAGTTAAGCTTAGCCAGGCATGGAGGTGCGTGCCTGTAATTCCAACACTTTGGAAGGCCAAGGCAGGTGGATCGCCTGAGACCAGGAGTTTGAGACCAGCCTGACCAACATGGCAAAACCCCATCTCTACTGAAAATACAAAAACTAGCTGGGTGTGGTGGCGTGCGCCTGTAGTCCCAGCTACTAGGGAGGCTGAGGCACAAGAATCGCCTGAACCTGGGAGGCAGTGTGCTGCGATTGCTCTACTGCACTCTAGCCCTGGACAACAGAGCAAGAGTCTGTCTCAAAAACAAAAAACAAAAAACAAAAACAAAAAACAAATAAACAAAAATCACAAGAAGGTAAAACTGCAGGTTCCTGACCTTTTTTCTTTCCTTAATACTTGTACAAATAGGTTTCTTTCTCACACACACAGACACTCTTCCCCATGCATTGATCATGCTAATGGAACATGTCTGTATTATGCTTTATTCACACTGACAAGAGAGGAACCCTATCCAACCCACTCAGACTATGTCTTATGAGCTTTGAGCAGACATCTGGGAGTAATGCAGTCACCTCTGTGAACCACAAACAGAGCTTCTCTTTGCTCTGGAAGTGAAGCTGGAAGGCTTTTCTAGTACCTTTGGCCTCTGCCTTTTTGAATGGGCTTTCTTCTATACCCTCCACATTCTCTAACCTCCTCTTTGGGCTGCTATTTGTGCTTCCTTCCACATGACTTCTTTTCCATTTCCAGGATTTCTTAGGTTCATGACAAAAACATTAGCAACAGATTTTCAGCAGCATTCCTTCTACCCTTGCCTGGTGTTTAAGGGCCAATATCATAGGCCAAAATCAATCATGACGCCCAGAAGCAAAAGTCAAAAACAAACAAACAAAAAAAGATGATTATCTCAAAACAAGCATAATTCTACTTAAAGGAAAAAAGAAAAGTAGCACAAAGGAGAAAACCTACAGAAATTTCTAAAAATGGTTACCTTTCCGAACTAACATATTCTTTACAACCAATCATTAAATCAGATTTGTTAAGTCACTTTTAATGCCAACTAAAAAAAAACCCTTTTCTCTATAGAAAAAGGTTACATCAAGTGATGGATTTCAGTCAAAGAACAAATATTTATTGAGGAACAAATATGTTCCTGGCACTGTGAGAGCACTCAAAGAGCACACAGTCTAGCAAACTTGGGGAGGCCTGCTGAAGGCATTATAGTTTCAGAAACTGTCCATGATTTGGTGAGTTTCACATTTTTAATAAGCATCTGATCAAATTATTATTCACATCTTCATTTTTTTCTTGGTCTATTTCAGTGTAGACACAAGTGAGAATATTTTCCTTACTGACAACCTTTCTTGAATTCTACCTTAACCTCTTGTTTGCTGTTGTTTCCCCCTGACTCGAGCATAAGCCCCTTGAGGGGAGAAGTGTATCTTGCTCATCTTTATAAATCTGGTTGGCACAGACTTTGCTGACTCCCTGAATGAATACGCAGCTTCCTAAAGAGCACAGACCTTAATCTCCCCCTGGTGGTCTCCAGCACCTCCTTCCCACACCTGCCTTTGTCCTTCTTCAGATACTGTCTGGTCCAGTCTAACTGCTCCCCATTTATAAACACGCTTCTCTTCTTCAAAGGCTAGTTCCTTTTACAAAAAGGTTTTATTGCTTGACGGGAAGTTTGGACCTACCTTAAACCACAAACAGAACCACCAACTGTCTCCTTAATCTACATTATGTACAATCAAGTGGTTTGGTTTTATGTTCACCTGTGCTGTTTATGCCAGAATATGATTTCCTGGAGGGAAGAAACACAATCTCCTACTTTGAGTCGTAACTCCCTCTTTTACATCCTAGGCTCTGAATCATCACACGCCCTATCCTGACATGTAGGAACCACTGACGTAAAATTCCCAAGTGACAGAGAAAAAGATGCTTATTACATAAAGTAAGATACAAAGTTAAAAAGGAAAGCACAAAGAAACCTAAGTATATTAGAGCTTTGGGAAGAAAACAGACTCCCAAGCAAATAACCACTTCTCCAAAGAGTTCTGAGAATTTCATGTATGTATACACTGAAGGCAATGGAAGGATTAAAAACTAAAATATTTAATTAGCATTCTGATTTGGCAGTTTTAAAATGGACTGGCTGTGTTACAAAAATGAATGCTAAAAAAGTGGGTATACTTTATGTACTGCCCCATCACACAGACAGACTTTTGGACAATTTGAAGGAATTCACAGTATTCATGCATCTTTCAAGTGGCATACATTTATCAAGTTGGGCCACCACCACAGGGATGTGATGGGACAGACCAGTCTATTACAGAATGTGAGAAAAATCTTAGGTTCAGGAGAGCAGACTGCCTACATTTTTAGCAAACGTGGATAAAGAAAAGAACTAAAACCATCTCTCAAATCTTATATTGTGAGGCGGGCTGATCACCTGAGGTCAGGAGTTCGAGACCAGCCTGGCCAATATGGTGACTCCCTGTCTCTGCTAAAAATAAAAAAATTAGCCGGGCGCAGTAGTACACGCCTACAATCCCAGCTACCCAGGAGGCTGAGACAGGGGATTGGTTGAGACTGGGAGGTGGAGGTTGCAGTGGGCTGAGATCACGTCACTGCACTCCAACCTGAGTGACAGAGTGAGACTCCATCTCAGAAAAAAACCTTATATTGTATCTAGTCATTTGCTTTCTTTAATGCAGCAAATCGGCTCTATTTTTCCAATAAATGTGCCTGGGAGACATGGTTTGAGATAAGAACCTTCAGTTCAGACTCTGTACTTTGGTTCTAGTGGTGGGGCCTTCCTGTTCTGCTTCTTCAGCAATGGAATGCCAACACCATTCCACTGAATGAACCAGGCAGAGCAATGCAGACTAGAAAGTTACAGGACGCATCCAAAGCTCTGATCTGTTTCTCCACCTTAATGCCCTCTCATGGTGTCCAGCAAACCACTAGTTCTACAAAAACCAGAATGATTCCCCAACAATACACAGAGGAAAGTGCAACTGTGGGGAGGGAAAACAGAACAAAGAGTTAACCAGCTCTACCAACCCGATCTCCTCAAAGACTCTGCCCTCTATGGTTGCTTGCCACGTTCCACCCAACAACAGCTGCTCATGATAATCAATGTCTGACAGATCAGAGAAAGCCCTTAATGTGTCGCCAAGGGGCAGTTCAACAGATGGCATGGTGACTTACAACCAGAATCATTAATTACACTCTCTTATTAGTCCCAGGGCATAGTGCTAAAAATGCTTCCTCAGTGAAAGATGAGCATTTCAGATAAATGACCGTCTGGTACTGCCTGTGAAACTCCCTTTAGGATCTCTGGTCAGTGCCGATGTCTAAATCTAAGCCGAAGATGTTGACAGCCCTTTCGCATCTTCCACATTCAAGCAGGCTACGAATGTGAAGTTCCTGCTACCACTATGCAACACGGTTCCCAGAATCACTGCAGGTAAGGATACGGTAAAAACCGCCTCCACTCATTTCCCCTCAAGTCAGATGACCGTGCTGAAAGGCAAATATAATGATCTCAGCCTCAGAGCTAGCTCAATGTTCTCTCCTTCTGTGCCAGAGCATGCTTCCTGAGCACGGAAGTGACATGGCTCTCCCTGTCCCTTGTCTACTCTGAGAGGGATTTAAGAAGTATTTCTTGAAATACAACATGACCGGCTCTCTAACTCAGAAGTGTCCTCCTTGACAAAACCACTGGCTGCAACTCTTTTCCATATCTCTTGAAAAAAGAAGAGCAGACATTCCTGAAAAGGAAGTGCAGCAGCCCGGGGCAGCAAAAGTTCCCAAACATTCACACTGCTGGCTCTGTTATCCATGGGACCAAGTACTGAGGGTAAACCACCATGTACTTAATTACGAAGCCAAACAAGTGTATGGTGAGGATATGTTTCTGAACTCCCTCCCCAAGGTCACTCGGACTAATGTCCTCAACCCAGGGTAGAAATGAGTTCTTCCTCTACAGTTTGAGAACTGTGCTATATAAACACTACTGTGAAATTTAAGAGCTGACTACAGATGGACCTCGGAGGCAGACAACTTCTCAGCCACAGCATGGATATAAGTCATAAATAAACCTCCAAATGGCCAGGCGCGGTGGCTCACGCCTGTAATCCCAGCATTCTGGGATGAGATGGGTGAATCACGAGGTCAGGAGATCAAAACCATCCTGGCTAACATGGTGAAAACCCGTGTCTACTAAAAGTACAAAAAATTAGCCGGGCGTGGTGGTGGATGCCTGTAGTCCCAGCTACTCGGGAGGCTGAGGCAGGAGAATGGCGTGAACCCAGGAGGTGGAGCTGGCAGTGAGCTGAGATCGTACCACTGCACTCCAGCCTGGGCGACAGAGCAAGACTCCATCTCAAAAAAAAAAAAAAACACAAAAAGCAAAACAAAAACAAAAAAAACCTTCCAAATGACTTAAAAGAAATGTTTTTCAGCACTTCCCAACTACCACCAAACATACTCTTTGGTTTTCACTGATTTGCTATTGTTTTTGTACCTCAATTTACATTTTTTTTAAACATGAGTTCAAACAAAAGCAGTAGTAAGATCCTAAGGCTGTGATTAAGAGTTCACTGTTTCCTACAATCCAGTTTGTTCTGTCCTGGACATATAAGAACATGACTTCAATTTTTAACTATGCCCAAATAAATACAGTATCTGATGGATGTTCAGAATTCACATCATGAATTTTCAAATGATAAAAATGTTGTTAATTAAAGCATAATAAAAACCTCCTAATGTGGGCTACAGGAAGGGAAACGTGGGCAGTCTGGGATTGCCTTTTAATGGACTCACCTCTAGCTTTTTCTCCTTCTCGGACAAAACATCTTTCTGATTCTGGGTATACTCCACCAACATCCGAGCCAGCTGGCGACGGTCCTCCAGCTCTGCCGCCAGGCGCCCGTTATATTCTGCTAGTAACAGACATGCTTCATCTACTGTTTTTGAAAGACGTTCAGCTGCCTCTTTGTCTAAGTACAAATGAGATCAAAAAATAGAGAAAATACACAAATCACATAGGTACGATTACAAACATTTCTGGGGGAGGTTAACGGTTTCTCTCCCAATATACAGAGTCTAAGAATAAGCCAGAACCTGTGGACAAACAACGAGTTGATTGATCAAGAAATCCAAAGGCATTCATTCACTCTGTCAACAAGACAGGACACCACTCAATTACCTGAGGTGAGGAAGTGGTACAGGGGAGGAATCTGGCAAAGGCTTTCTAAATGCCTGTTCCTGCAAAAGCTCTCCAGAGAAAACAAGCAGAAAGAGATACTGAAGATCATCCATGAAAAAATCGTTCCTTGCCTCTGAGAATTTCAAGTGCTTTCATTTATATTACAGTTGGCCCCCTATATCTGTGGGTTCTGTATCTGTGGATTAACCATGAATGGAAAATACTCAGACCAAAAAATCCCACAAACCAATAAAAATAACAATTAAAAACCCACAATTTTAAAAATACAGAATAACAACTATTAACACAGCATTTACATTGCATTAGCTATGATAAGTAATCTAGAGAGTATTTAAAGTATATGGGAAGATGTTTGTTGGTTATAGACAAATCCGACACCATTTTATTTAAGGGCCTTGAGCAACTTTGGATTTTGGTATTCTCAGAAGGTCTTGGAACCAAACCCCCATGGATATGGAGGGACAACCATATTTCATTAAGTAGTATTTTTACTTTCCACTGGAATAAAAAATAGCATGCACTTTATTTCTTGGGTGTGGGAACTAATACCTCCTCCCCGCCAAAAAAATCCCTACATGACAGGTTTCAATATGCAGTGAGCTAAGATGCTGGGACTCGAAGCCAGATCTCTAAAACGATCTATAGTACTCTATCTCTTAAACTATGTAAGCCTTGGACCTGCGGATGAGTTTCTTCCTACATTCAACAAAATGTAAAGTCTGATAAGAAAGAGGTTTGTAAATGTTTCTGAACGTGACTCACAGCAGAAATACACTTATGTAAACACAAAGAAAAATGAAAGCAGTGTTTCATAAAATACTCATATACCCATTCTTACTATGTGTGCTCTATCTTCTATTTTATTCCTTTTTTTTTTCTTTTTTTTTCTGAGACGGTGTCTTGCTCTGTTGCCCAGGTTGGAGTGCAGTGGCATGATCTCGGCTCACTGCAAGCTGCACCTCCCAGGTTCAAGCCATTCTCCTGCCTTCGCCTCCCGAGTAGCTGGGACGATAGGCACCCGCCACCACGCCCGTCTAATTTTTTTGTATTTTTAGTAGAGACAAGGTTTCTCTGTTAGCCAGGACGGTTTTATTCCATTTTTAAAAAACTGTTGGTCATTAGCTACCAGACTGATTTCATATGCAATTAATGGGTTGTGACTCACGTTTGGGGATGGAAAAACATTAAGAAAGGGTATTACTGGGAAGAAGTGATGAACAAAGGAGGATCTGCATTTACAAAGAATTGACATAATTAATTACATGTGGGTGGTGGTGAGATTAGAATTTTAAATATGTATACCTCATTTTTAAAAGGCCTAAATGGATCAAAACAGTAGGCTGGTGCTTTGAAACAAAGGGCACCAGAGACTCCCGCAGTACCATGGGACAGTTCCATGACACTCCCTATGGATACAGGCTGTCAGAAGTCAGAGCTCGCACTCTCCTGGGGAACTAGGATTTAAGAATTCCCAACACAGTATCTCTGGCAAACAGCCATGTGGCTTTTAGATGCTTTTTTTTTTTTTTTTTTGAGACGGAGTCTTGCTCTGTCGCCCGGGCTAGAGTGCAGTGGCCGGATCTCAGCTCACTGCAAGCTCTGCCTCCCGGGTTTACGCCATTCTCCTGCCTCAGCCTCCGGAGTAGCTGGGACTACAGGCGCCCGCCACCTCGCCCGGCTAATTTTTTTTATTTTTAGTAGAGACGGGGTTTCACTGTGTTAGCCAGGATGGTCTCGATTTCCTGACCTCGTGATCCGCCCATCTCGGCCTCCCAAAGTGCTGGGATTACAGGCTTGAGCCACCGCGCCCGGCCTAGATGCTTTTTTAATGTGAATATTGCAAGAGGAACTGCTGAAGGATTCCAGATTGGGTGGGATGCCAAAGATTAGGCACCTCTACCCTACTCAGGGATGGGAAAGAAAAGAATGTCCTTGGTGAAAGGGAAGAAGTGAGCCTAATGGAGCACAAAGGAAAGAGATCACCTCATTCACAGAGGATAAAGGACCGCCAAACTTCTCATGGCTCAGTGGCTCATTCCATGAGCAAGCTCCTGGGGTGGTTAGGTTGATTTTAGTTTTGTTATTGCTTGACTGATCATTTTTAAAAAATGGTTAATTCACTAAGATGTTTAGGTGCCTGTGGCAAAAAACGGCAAATACAATTTTTAAGATTAAAAAGAAAATCAATTCACAGCCTCAAGAACTTTTACAAAGGAAATAATTCATTTACACAAATAATTACAACCCAGAAAAGTAACTTATAATAATTTAGTGAGTTATACAAAACATGCAGTGAAAATGCAGAAGCCAGATGCTCACTTCAGGGGACCTACCCACATTGTCCTTATGCTCCCTGCTCTCCTTCACCCATCAGAGTGGCAAGTGCCTCTTTCAGCCAGTCCTCCAAGCAGCATGCGCGTCCCATTTCCTCTCATCCCATGTCCTCTCGTTTCCTCAAAGACTCAACTTCTGCAGCTGTCCCATGTCTTCTCTACCTCAGCAAATTCTCTCTCTCCCTCCTGAAGAACACCACCAGCACACAAACCTGCTGCCATGTATTCCACCCACATACCACTATCCCACTACTGACCTGCTTCCCTGCTCCCCCTTGTAGCTAAACTCTTTTCAGAGAAGTGTAGCCACCTGCTCTCCTCCTGAGCCCACCCCAACCGGGCTTTATGCCCACCAATCCTCTGCTCAAAACCTTCCAATTAGTTTAACAAATTTTAGTTCTTATAACTAGGCTCTTAGAAACAGTAGAGAATAAAAAGGACAAAAACTCTCTGCCCTCAAGTTTATATTATCAGGTAGGAAGATAATCAATATACAATATTATGCTTACTTATCAGCTGAAGAGAACTACAGAGAAAAATAAGGCAGAGGAGAAAGAGTGGGGCACTGGAAGCGGAGGGGGATCAACATTTTCAAAAAGGTGGCCTGGGTAAGCTTCACTTAGGTGATACGTAAACAAAGGCCTAAGAAAATGAGAACCAGCTTCGTAACTATCTGGGAGGAACGTTTCAGACACAGGGGACGAGTACAAAGGCCCTAAGAGGAAAGAGTGACTGGCGAGGAACCCACATGACCACATGACTTGAGCAGTGAGTGAGGGGAAAATAGTAAAAGTCTATGTGGTAACAGAGGCCAGTGAAAGACTGGCTTTAAAGCCGGGCAGGGGGCTCATTTCTGTAAACCCAGTGTTTTGGGAGGCTAGGATAGGAGGATTCTTTGAGCCCAGGAGTTTGAGGTTACAATGAGCTATGATCAGGCCGCTGCACTCCAACCTGGGCGAGAGAATGAGACTCTATCTCAAAAAAAAAAAGACTGGCTTTTATTTTGGTGATGGGGGGAGTCATGGGGGTGCTCTGTGGAGCAGGAGACACGATCTGACTTCTACTGAAGAGGATCACTCTGGTTACTATGTTGAGAATAGAATGATGGCTAAGCAAGAGGAACAATGACGCAGCAGGACCAGCTGGGAGGCTACTGCAATAAATCAACTGAACATGGCAGAGACCTGGACCAGAGAGCAGTGGTAGAGGCGGTGACAAGGTATCAGACGCTGGTTTTGATCCCAATCAACAGGAATGATGAGGGCCATTTACTGAGATGGGGAAGACCATGAGTGAAACAAGTTTTAGAGGAAAGGTCAGAAGTTCAGTTTGGGGCAGAGTAAGCCTGAAATGCCTATCAAGATATCCAACTAATAAAACTGAGTAGGAGGTTGGATATATGGGTCTCAAGTTCAAGGTGGAAGGGTCAACGCTGGAGATGTAAATTAGGAAATCATCAGCAGAAAAACTCTTATTTATAGTCATGAAATTGGGTGAGAATGGCTGCCAGTGAAACCAGCAAAAGAAGGGGGCTAATATGAAGAGGTCAAGGAAGAGTGAAGAAACCAGCAAGGAGGCTGAAAAGACACAGAGAGGAGGAAAGCTAGAACAATGCAGGGTCCTAGTTCCTACTGCTACTGTAGCAAATTACCACAAATTTAGTAGCTTAGAATATCACCAATTAATTATCTTATGTCTTACTACGGCTGCTTCCTCCATCTTCAAAGCACATTGCTCCAACCTCTGGTTCCACGGTAATACCCCCTCCTCCCTTCTCCCACCTTCCTCTTACAAGGACCCTGTGATTACACTGGGCCCTCTTAAATAATCCAGGGTAATTTCCCCATCTCAAGATATTTAATCATATCTGCAAAGTCCCTTGGCCATATAAGATTACATACACACAGGTTCTGTGGATTAAAACATGGGCATTTGCGGGGTGGGGGGTCAGGAGGCATTATTCCAACTACTACACCAAGTGAAGAACGTATTTTCAGGAAGAAGAAATAATCTACTGGGCCAAATACTACTGGGGTGAAGTTAAGATGGGGGCAGAGAATCCACCACTGAGTTTAGCAACAAGGAAGTCATCAGCAACTGGGAGGACAGGAAGTAGAGAGAGAGCACAGGCAATCCATTCAGGTGGTTTGGCTAAAAGAAACAGAGAAATGAGGCAGTAGCTAGAGGAAGATATGGGGTCAAGAAAAAAATCTTCCCATGTGGGGGAAAATTTCATGTTTTTATGCTATTGAGAATGATCCAGTAAAGAGTAAAACATGGAAAATGCAGGAGAAAAGGGGAGCATTGTTGGAGCAATGGCCTTGGCTAGATGAGAAGCAGCAGATCTAATACACAGAGAAGCGGGTTTAGAAAACAGCATGTTCACACAGAGAAATAGGAGGAAAAGTCAACTCAGACATGTTAGTTTTTCCCAGCCACATTCCACTGCACAGGTACGGGAAAGGAAGAGACAAAAAGCTAAATTTATGAATGGCGGTTGCCAGGTGATACAGGAAGTGAAAAATGATGAATTATTGTTTAATGGGTATAGAGTTTCAGTTCGGCAAGATGAAAAGAATTCTGGAAACTGGTTGTATAACAATGTGAGAATACTCAGCACAACTAAACTGCACACCTTTATGTTATACGTAGCTTACCATTTTATATGTAGTTCATTTTATATGTAATTTACCACAATTAAAAATCAAAATAAAACAAATATTTTAAAAGGAAGCTACATGAGACCTTTAGGTCAGTGAAATAGAGAAATGAAATTACATACATGGCTAGCTTTACATTAACTTGCTTGCAATGTTTGCAGATTATGATTTTGATAGTAAGCATAAATGAAGTGGTCCTTTTAGTAATAAATATTTTTAAAATGTGATTTAACCTGTTTAGGGATTTTGCCAGGAAACTACACTGAAGGGAGAAAGAGAAGAAAATGGGTTGAAGGTGTGCGTGAGGAAGTGAAGACCACTCCAATCTGAGTAAAGAAGAAAATGAGGACTTGAGGGCCAGGAAGAGGTAGGGGGGATCAAAAGACTGCAGGTCCCAGTGGGGCAAATTGCCGGGGTAGGGAAGCAGAGTGAGGAGCTAAGATGCTTCTTGCATGACTCAGAAGGCCTCCGAGCAGTGTTCTCCAACCCAGTACACACACCGCCACTGCCTAAGGTCTTTCCCTGTGCTGCTTCCTCTGCCTGGTGGCGCTTCCTTCCCTTAGATATCCTCATGGCTTGCTTCCTAATTTTTCGGGTCTCTGCTCAAGGTCATCTCATCAGAAAGGCTTTCCCCAAGCACCTTTAAAATACTATTAATACCGCCCTCAATCATTCTCCTCTGCCACCGCCGGGCTTTATTTTTCTTCTTGACACTTCACTTGAGGGCATATAGGTGGGCCTCAAATATTTGTTGAGGGAAATATTTCATCAGTAATCTTTATTTCCTTTAGATAGATACGGAATAAGTTAGAGAAGCAGCCAAGTCAAGGGACTGGAGTGGGAAAATGGTGGCCTGAGATAAAGCCTAAAATTCAAAACCTAAAATTCAAAAGACTGGAATGAAAGGTCTGAGTTTTTGTAAGGGGAGGAACATAGGCTTTGCAGCCTAGGTTAGAATCCCAAGATCCACTACTTGTGTGACCTTGGGCAAGATACTATCTTCTCAAAGCCTCAATGTCCTATGCAATATGGAGACACACATTCAGTCAACTCCAAAGACTATCACAAAGAACAGAAGTACGGGTGCAAAGCATACTGTCAAGATTAGTTCACGCTTCATTCCTTTCTTTCAGTTTCTCATGCAGAAAGCAGGAATCGTGTCAACTGCCCCTCCCTGTTTAACTAGGGAGGTCACGATTAGGGCAAAATGACATGTCTAACACACACCTGAAATTCCTGGCATTGAAGGCACTATCATCTACAGGGCTTGTCAGAGAGCAGGGTACAAATCACACAGCCCTGAATCATATATTTTTTTCTTTTAGTAAGAGGGTTATGAGTCTAACAGACAGAATAATACCTAATCTTCCCCTACCCAGCCCACACGCACACAATTTGTACTATGTTTTTAACAGACCTCATTTAGAGAGCCACAGGTTGTGGTACACCAGCATTTCTGCAATAATTCCTAGAATCACTATTCAAGCTCTGACTATTTCAAGTTTCTTTGTTCACCATGTGAGTTATGTTTGCAAATCCCAAGATGGTAGAGCATCCGATACAACATGGAAAGTAGTCTATACCCGCAGACATAAGTATGGCCTAGGGTTAGTTGCATTAGTTATGTCACTCTTTCCTCACCTTTCACCCAAACTCTACCTTCTCACCTGTTATTTTTTCCAATAGAGAAACATCTTGCACTTCCTGGGGCAGAGAAGCAATTTTCTGTCGGACAGTAGCATCCCCTGATGCGGCATTTTCCAGATCCTGCAAAGCTTTTATTAGTTCCTCAGTCTGTAAAATGAAAACACAAACACTATCCATTAAGACATGGGGTTTAAAGAAAATTAGTTGGAGTTAAATGAGGTGGAGGCAAATTCTAAAAACAGTCATTCCTGCCATTTCTTAAAAAAACTGTTCTTAGCCCCAGAGCTTACATGCAAGCCAATGTCATGGATTCTAAGAAAATCTACAAAATTAGTTATCTAAGTCCATGGCAGGACATGAATGAAATTCTGAATAATTATTATTATTTTTTAATTCTAAAAGAACATGTTTTTGGCAATTCAGAACAATGGAGTTTGTATTGCTTAATTTCAAATGATGCATCATTTCCAGTATAGAATAAAGGTATAAATATCAGATGTTAACAGTTGTGTGTTGTGGCCAGGTGTGGTGGCTCACACCTGTAATCCTAGCACTTTGGGAAGCCAAGGCAGGAGGATCATTTGAGCCCAGGAGTTCAAGATCAGCCTGGACAATATAGCGAGACCCTGTCTCTAGAAAAAAATAAAAATAAAATAATTAGCCAGGCATGGCAGCATGTGTCTATAGTCCCAGCTTCTTGCGACGCTGAGGTAGGAGTATCACTTGAGCCCGGGATGTTGAGTTTGCAGTGAACTGTGATCATGCTACTGCACGCCAGCCTGGGTAACAGAGCAAGATCCTGCCTCCAGAAGAAGAAGGAAAACATTATATGTTGACTGATCAACCTACTTCAAGTCTTTCTTGGATTTTCTTGACAAAATGAATGTCACTCCCAAAATTAAATGCATCGAACTTATTATAAACAAATGGGGGAAAAAGCAAGAAAAGTAAACCAAGGATGCACTTTCTATATATATCAAAAAGGAGTTTCTTAAACTGTTAGAAAACAAAAAATGCTAACAGGCCACTCCATAATGACCAAGGAGTAGCTAGCTCCGTAAACGGTAGTTAGATTACCCTGAAAGATAATAATCTAGGCTGTCATCTTTAAAGTGTTTAAATGCAAAGATATATGACCTAACACTGCTGTCATTTAATCCCTAGTCTAACTCAACATTGTAACATAACGCAAACTAGACATGCTTCCTACTTACATAGGCTTTAAGCATGACCATGTG
This sequence comes from Colobus angolensis palliatus, assembly GCF_000951035.1. Lineage (NCBI taxonomy): Eukaryota > Metazoa > Chordata > Mammalia > Primates > Cercopithecidae > Colobus > Colobus angolensis. The sequence goes on from NW_012121820.1 coordinate 15,722,870, forward strand.
TAACAAAGCTGTTTTAGGCAAAGTAAGGAGATGCCCCCCTTGAAAAGAGCATGGGCTCTGAAGTCAGACACACCTGGATTTAAATTAAGACAGTGGTCAAGTTACTTAAACTGTCACCTTGCACCTAAATTCTCTGACTGTAAATAGATAAAATGAACCAAGACAGATTTCATAAGCTAACCTGTATAGCCAAATAACATGAACACATGGTTAAAGACTAACTCCCTGTTTTAATATTTAATAGGCTATAGTGCAGCAAATTTGCTATTGACACATAGACTGTCTTTAGATATTAATGAGTTATTTACTTTATAAAACTACCATGCTACTGGAGACAGGCCATGGTAGAAGACTTTTGAATGTCTTTGTAATATTATCTATCCCTTTCTCCAAAATCTATTTTTAAAGAATACTCTTCATTTCTGGGATTGAAAAAACCAAGTCCAAGTACTTTATAAAACATAAGCCCATCCCAGAGTCATGGCACGCAAAGAAACAGTGACACCTGCCATCCAGCAAGCTCCTCTGGGCAGAATGATGCACGGGGCCCCTGAGAGGTGCCCTCTGAAGATTCCATACTAGTGGTCACTGGCGCCACCCTGTGGCCATAGTCTTCAACTAGAGGTCACTTTAAGCCACTCTTCCCTACTCTCTGGGGTCAAGACCTACCAAGAGGGGTCCTGCAGAAGGATCCTGAGGAGAGTAGCTGCCAGGGTAGTCGTCATCCTCCTCCTCTTGAATTTGCTGAAAAGTTCGTTTCAGAGATTTCTTCTCTTCTGTTGCTAGAGGAAAGGTAAAAGGGATAAATTTGAGCCACATATCCTGTAGTAATAAGAGTCACATGCTATGCACAACAGGCCACATGTAAAAACAGGGCTGAAGGGGTGCACATTTTCGGAATAGCTTAATAATAACCTTTATGTTAGTTATTTTAAATTGATTGTAGTTCCCTACATTACTGAAAAGAGTCAAACAGGTCTTTGTCCATCATCTCGGATTGATTCTCTGGTAAAATACTATGGAAAACAGGCATCTAAAGTGAAACTTACCCAACTATCACACTTGAGTAAGAAACTCATGGGACAATACAATGAAGCAAGCCAACGTGTGCTAGGGTTTACAGAGAACATAGAGAACATATTGCGTATAAAACGAGATATGTTATGCTTTCCAGGGATCATGTCAGAAAACAGGAGAGAAAATTTTATCAATAAAATTGTGTCAAAAATTCCAAACGCAAATATTCTTTACGCTATTCCTCTAAAAACAAAATAAATCTAATTTACCTTAAAATTAAAATAACCATTACTGAGACATATGATTGATACTACTGAGAAAAATTACTTAAGTTACCATTTTAAATTTAACCACTTTTGAAGCTGACAGGTTATATTATTATCTATCTGCACCGTATGTTTTTACATTGTTATGAGAGATGTGTTAATTCCAAAATCATTCTTTTTAAATCAAGTTAGACAATACAAAATAAATCCCAAACAACTGTGGGAAATAAATCTAAATGATAAATTCTACTTTAGAAAGTAAAGAAATATTGGACACAGCCTGTGCCTGGCATTGCAAGTTTCCTTTTAATCTTTCCAACAATTTTAAGATACAGCATCTCCATCTGACAGGTGAGAACACAAAGGCCAGGGAGGTTAAATGACACACTTATGGTATGACTCCAAAACCTGTCCTCCTCCTGCTGCACTCAAACTTAGCACCATACAGGTACCCTCTCATTTAGCAAAAACGGGGACACCAGGCACCTGCTTCAGATATATACACATTTTTTGCTTATACATTTTCTTCTGGAACCAAGCCATGTAGCTCCTGTTCTCTACATTATATACATTATATACTAACTGACCAAACTTATGTTTGAAGTGAAAGCCAGGTCAGTATTATGAGTTTTATTTTTATTTTATTTTTTTTAGATGGAGTTTCTGCTTTCTTGCCCAGGCTGGAGTGCAGTGGCATGTTCTCAGCTCATTGCAACTTCTGCCTCCTGGGTTCCAGCAATTCTCCCACCTCAGCCTCCCGAGTAGCTGGGATTACAGGCACCTGCCACCACGCCTGGCTAATTTTTGTATTTTTGGTGGAGACAGGGTTTCATTCACCATGTTGGCCAGGCTGGTCTCAAACTCCTGGCCTCCAGTGACCCACCTGCCTTGGCCTCCCAAAATCCTGGTATTACAGGTGTGTGCCATCACGCCTAGCCAAGTTTCATTTTTTCTTAATGTTTTTGTCTATTACAAAAAAATGAGACAGCAACATCTGCAATACTGGACGTCCTCCCCTCACTTTGCGCATTCTATTATACACAGATTTGTTATCATGGCTTTGTTAAATGACACCAGTCCCTCAATAAAACAAGTTCGAACTTCAGTTACCATGGCATATTAACTTGAGTAAATGCATGAAGTACAAATTTTGCTATTAACTTCAGCCCCCAAATCATGATCAGTGACCAATCACATCATTCTTCAAGTCTATCAGTGATTGGTCACTGCACACCTGTCATGCAGGTCACACAAAGACAGCAAAGCACTTCACTGGGCTGTCTCCTTATCTCCCAGTGATAACACTAATGACATTTTATAAAAATGAATGATCAGAAGAGGGTATTGATCATAAAGATGAACGTGGAACAAAGAAACTGAAACAAAAGCAAATGCTGGAACTGAAATCCCAATGGCACATCAGTGGAGATACAGAAGAAACAGCAGGTTGCAGGATGCCGCCACTGCCAGCATCAGAGGGAGCCTAGATCCATGGCCAGAGGAACTTGTAGAGGCCAACTTAGCAATGAAGAAAGTGGGAGTGATGAAAAGAATGACAACGTCCTAGAGGAAGAGATGCTAACAAAAAAAACTGCATGCTAAAGAAACTGAGAGGTATTTTACAACACTGAAAGCATAATAGATAAAATGTTGGAAACTGATTCAAACAAAATACAGTATGACAATGTGCAAAGCCACAGAAAAGATGTTTGCTCTGTATATGTATATAAATTATACAAGAAGGCAACCCTTGTTCAAACTACTCTTGATAAGTTTGTTACAAAGAAAACACACTTTAATTCTCAATGTTTCTAATTTGTTGTTACAGCATATTAAATAACTGTTAGTTTACTATCTCTTTTGTTTCCCTATCCATTTGGAATCAACAGGGAGTTCTTAATTCTTTGACCAAAAAATTGTAAAACTCACAGAACAATCATAATTTTCCCCACTGATTATAAAGATTGCTTTGCCTGGGTTCAGCCTGCACAGTCATGGTTATAGTCCTACACTACTATGCAAAGCAAAGATTGCTATATTTTTAATATGAAAAACCTTATTAGGATATAATTTACATAAGAAACACCTAACAGTACTTTGTACATAGCAGCTGCCTAATTAATGTGTGCTATGACCCATGCAGACATTTAGCCACTATGACATCAAAACGGTCACATGGAAGGAGTGGCCATTAGAAGCTAAGTACAAACTTCAAAATTTTTATACTGTTGTGTTTGCTTTCAAGAACCTAGAGGAGTGCTCAGTAACTATTAGATACACCAAAGAAAGTAGAAAAAAATTATAAAACTTGAAACCCTTCCATTTTTCAAACTCTCACACAGAAATTATTACATATAAAAACCAAACACTACCTCAAGACACTTAGAATTCCTGAATTTTGGCACTGGGAGGACTTAGACAGACCTATGCCTTTGTTTCCCCCAACTCAAATTTTCATGAAAATATCTAGGTCCACAAGTTGCAGTTTGCCCAAAGTCAGAGAGTTTGTTAGTGTAAATCTGGGTGCCACAGATCAAAGCTTCCTTATCTGGAGTTCTCTTTGCTGCTCGTGAACAGCATTACAAGACTTAAAATAAGAAATCATCTTAGGACCACTTATGTCCTTTGCCATCCTGATGGCAGAGGACACAATAGGTGTTAACCATTATTATTCTACTTTTCCAGTTTCCTCCTATTTCCATTTGGAGGACCTATTGGTGCTACAAACCTAAGATTTCTGGACATGAATTACTAATCATTTCCCCCACCTAGGCTCTCCTCTTTCCCTGAGCTACCTATTTCCATTACAAACACTTTCACTGTCCCGTCTTCCAGGTACAAGGCCTTAGAAACCATTAGAATCTATCCCAAGGTCCCAATTTCTAGCAGATTCCATACCTCAGAAGGATGCCTTACATACTCCCTCTCTCTCCTCCTTCCCCTACACAGCCTCTTACCAGCAATCTGCCCTCTGTCACAGCTGGTTGAGACCACTGTCTCCCCACCTCTAGTTGCCCCTTTCCCAAGTTAGACTATACAGTTGTCCCTCAGTATCCATGGGGGATTGGTTCCAGGACCGCCATGGATACCAAAATCTAGGGATACTGAAGATCCCATTACAAAATGGCATAGTATTTACATATAACTTACGTACACATCCTCCCATATATTTTATGTCTAGATTACAGTACCTAATACAATGTACATGATATGTAAATAATTGTCACACTGTTTCGTTTTTAAAATATGTATTGGCCGGGCGCGGTGGCTCACGCCTGTAATCCCAGCACTTTGGGAGGCCGAGGCGGGCGGATCACAAGGTCAGGAGATCGAGACCAAATACAAAAAATTAGCCGGGCGTGGTGGCGGGCGCCTGTAGTCCCAGCTACTCAGGAGGCTGAGGCAGGAGAATGGCGTGAACCCGGGAGGCGAAGCTTGCAGTGAGCCGAGACCGCGCCACTGTACTCCAGCCTGGGGGACACGGCGAGACTCCGTCTCAAAAAAAAATAAAAATAAAAAATAAAATACGTATTATTTTTCCCCAAAATAAATTCAAAATGTAGTTGGTTGCATTCGCAGATGTGGAACCTGTAAATATGGAAGACTGTATTCTATTTTTAAATTAATCTTCCTAAAGTGGAGTGCCCACTCCATCATGTCCTTATTCATAAACCTTAAGGGGTTTCTAATGATTTTACAGATTCTTCCTAAGTTCAAAGCCTAATGATGGCAATGGTCTCCAACTCCCATGGCTCTTGGGCCTCTCTTAAAGCACCTGGTCTTGCTACTCTGGCCACTGGCAAGCGTTCTTCTCTGACAGGAGCACTTAGTGTCTTATTCCTCTACATCCCTACAGTACCTAGGAAAGGGCTGACAGGTCGGAGTTTGAAACCGCTTGAAGGGAGGAGTCACAGAGCTTGGAAGATGCTAGTGCTAGGCCAGAAATGACTATTGCTGCTACGAAGTCAGCAGTTATGGTGCCCAGTATTGTCAGTCTAGTCAGACAGCCATTAAAAATAACTTAGGATTTCCAGGTTTCCTTTGCAAAAGTTATCCATTGTTTTAAAAATTAAAATTATTTTAAAAACTAGAATATTTATCAGTCCCATTTCTACATATGAATTTAAGGTAAGCCTTCCACTATCAATTCAGCTTCTACCACGGTATACATTTACACTCCCTTTTTTACTCACTTGACCACTCTGTTTACAGGCAGGACAAACTGTGGGGGTAGCCAAAGTCCTTCTGTCCTCATACTGGGTACCTTCTACTCTACCCTCCAACCTGTCCCTGTGTCTCCAGCAGGCCTTGTACTCAGCTAATCTTAAGTAATCCTCGTTACCTAAGGGTTTAGAGTATGCCTCTTACAACCTGATTGTGGGAGAATTTCAGACACTGTGGCAGACTGTGAAACTAATCTTAAAGCAAAAAGTTGGCCTGCAGGCTCCCAAATCACATTATAATATGTAGTCACCTACCATAAAGCTGGATCTTCTAGAGGATCCACTTGAAATTTTCTGTGATTTAAAAAACAAAACAAAACACCCTGTGGTTGGTCTGAGTGCAGCGGTGTTTACAACTAATTGACTGCAATCAGTTACAGGTTTTTTTGTTCCTTCTCTACTCCCACTGCTTCAATTGACTAGTTAACAACAATAACAAAAAACACACCTATATATTTTATATTACTTTTATAATGAGAAAAGGATCAGGAAATATTGTTTGCAACAGCTCCCTCATTCTTTGCTCCATCCCTGCATAATAAAGGACATTTTAATAAGGCACATTAAACTTTACTTGTGGAAAAGAAAAGAACCTGCAACAAATAAAGGTCTAACACTTGAAGCACAGTTCTACAAGCTGTCTACCCTTATCTCACTGAACTGAATAGCCAAATCCAGGCATAAACCCAGGGAAGTTGTGCCTAGAACTCATACTCTTAGCTACCATGTTCTCCAGCCTTGCACAAAGTCTGGGGGACTGAAAGTATTAAAAAACTCTTCTTACTTTTGCTACCAGTTCATATATAGAAACTCAACATATTAGATACTAGAACTGGCAGGGCACTGGCAGGGCAAACAAAACTCGTATCATCACCCCACTGATAATATCTCACCTGCATTATCTCAAGTAATCCTCATCATAACCCTATAAGGTATTACCATTAATAGCCATATTGTACAGTGAGGATCTGAGCTTCAGAGAGATCAAATGCCATGGCCAAGGTCACAGAACTTTAGAAATGACAGCTAGGGGACAGGTGCGGTGGCTCACGCCTATAATCCTGGCACTCTGGGAGGTCGGGGTGGGCGGATCACCTGAGGTTGGGAGTTTGGGACCAGCCCGACCAACATGGAGAAACCCTGTCTCTACTAAAAATACAAAATTAGCCAGGCGTGATGGCACATGCCTGTAATCCCAGCTACTTGGAAGGCTGAGGCAGGAGAATCACTTGAACCCAGGAGGCAGAGGTTGCGATGAGCCGAGGTTGCACCATTACACTCCAGCTTGGGTGACAGAACGAGAACTTGTCTTCAAAAAAAAGAAAAAGAGAAAGAAATGACAGCTTAGGATTCATACTGTGGAAGCCTGAATAGCCAAACTATATTAAGATCCAGGAAAGCTGGGTAACCTACTCACAAATTCCTACCAAAATTCAAGTCTATGTTGAAACCATGTGCTTTCAGGCAATACGACAGCGTGAAGAATATCAGCTTTAAAGTCACATAGACCTGGGAATTCACCACTTATCAATTATCTCTCTCGGAATAAAATTACTATACCTTTTTGAGCCAGTATTCTCATCTAAAGTATGAAAATAATACCAAATTCACAGAGTAGTTATAAGGATCTAAAACAAATTAACGTGAAAAGTAGCCAGCAGAGGCTGGGACATAATGGATGTTCAATAAATGCTAGTTCCTTTGTATCTACCCTCTCTCTCTAAATCCTCCTACAACTGTATACTACATGAGTCACATGTGGCTCAAATAAAAAAAGTTCCATTCAGTCAAGCAACACCTTGACTATTCTCAAGAGTAGAGAACTTTTCTCCTTTTCTTACTTTTAAAATTTTGTTTTTAACTGACAAATAATAATTGTATATATTTATGGGGTACAGTGTGACGTTGAGACACCTTTAGAACACCTCGAGAGACAGGTTTATAAACTTAATACCCAGTTCTACAACAGAATTCCTAAACTCATGCATTCTCCAATGTTGTAAGAACTGTCAAAGTTCCACAGAAAAATTTTTATTTCAGAGGTAAACTTTATGAAGTTGCCTGAAGACAAAGAATTACCCATGAATCAAAGCTGGAATATAAAAGGACTACTCAAATCTGGAAATAAACTTCTCGAGAACTCATCAATATTTGAAAGGACTCTGGTAAAATATTCTGATAACTCAGGTCCAGAGAAGAGAGTGAAGACAGAGTGAGTCGGCTGGGACTAACACACATGCTGAAATCTTTTGATGTGTGTTTTCATCTTTATAGAATAGAGAAAGAGAAATTATCTTTAGATCAGCATTATCCTCTACCTAGAGGAAACTGCCTCTGTTATTGTTAATGTCTGTCCAGACTCTCAAAAAAAAATCAGAAACCCAACGAAGCTATTTCCAATACTATCACTGCCACAAATTCCACACATTCCCAGAATGTAAAACTATTCCTCACTCTTTTCTCCCTCTTTCCTATTGCATCTAGCGTAGCTGTTTACTCAAAGTGTGTGTCCAGCAAATGTACATTAAATTGAAATTCAACATTAGCTTCAAACATCCTCTTTCAAGGCTCTCCTACTTGCCCAAAGGTGTTTTTAAAAATCAGCACTGTTTACCAATGAACTATCTAAGGCAGAGTAAAGAATGCTGAGTAATTCCCCAAAGCTGTACTGAAGACCTCCAAAGGACACAATACAAACACCAGAATCCAAAGCAGGAAACATCTTGCTTTTCAGAAGCTACCTACCACCTGAGTGATCCTAAAATTATCTTCTAACAACACCAAGTAAAACAACAATGACCTGCAGTCTGAAAGCACTTATGTCCTTCACAGAAAGCCTCTAACCTTTGGTTTCACAGGAAAGTTACCCACTGTAAAATGCAAATAATTTCAGACCTGGAAAGGATCACTAAGGGTACACAAAATGGTTGCTCAGTGAAGGATACTGTCACACATGCTAATCATGACTAGGTTCTATAGCAGATCCATGTACAAAGTACCAGAGAACAAGGAGGGAATGACCACATGAGCCCCGACAAGCCAAGGAAGATGTCAGAATGAGAGTTGCATTCTTGGAGAATGAGTTCACCACACAGTGAAAGCAGTAGAACGACATCAAGCAGAGGTAACAGCAGATGCAAAGGAAGCAGTGCCAACAGAGTATCCAGAGAGGAAACTGTCGACAATTCAGTTTGGCCAAAGAATACAGTGTAAGTGAGGAAGCAGTAGGAGAAGAATCTGGAAAAACAGGCTAGTTCAGATAGAAAGGATCTTCAATATTATCAGTACTTGGACTTGATCCTCCAGGAAACAAGTATGTACGCAGGCAGACCAGACCTGTAGCTTAGAAACATGTCATGCCAACTAGAATTAAACCACAACTAACCAGAAGCCAAGCAACTAAACAACACGTGATCGTACTCTTTAAAGAATAAAATAGGCCGGGTGCGGTGGCTCATGCCTGTAATCCCAGCACTTTGGAAGGCCGAGGCAGATGGATCACGAGGTCAGGAGTTCAAGACCAGCCTGGCCGAGATGGTGAAAGCCTGCCTCTATCAAAAATACAAAAATTAGCTGGACATGGTGGCAGGTGCCTGTAATCCCAGCTCCTCAGGAGGCTGAGGCAAAGAACTGCTTGAATCCGGGACGTGGAGGCTGCAGTGAGCCGAGACCACGCCACTGCACTCCAGCCTGGGCGACAGAGCAAAAAAAAATAAAAAATAAAAAATAATATAAGCTCCTATTAAGGGCTTTGCAAAATTCACACACAGATGCACTTCCTAAAGATATCCTGGGTTCAATAAAGATCAAAATCAATTTTCAGCCGGGTGTGGTGACTCACATCTGTAATCCAGCACTTTGGGAGGCCGAGGTGGGCAGATCACTTGAGGCCAGGAATTTGAGACCAGCCTGGCAAACATGGTGAAACCTCATCTCTACTAAAAATACAAAAACTAGCCAGGTGTTGTGGTGGGTGCCTGAATCTCAGCTACACGGGAGGCTGAGGCAGGAGAATGGCTTGAACCCAGGAAGCAGATGTTGCAGTGAGCCAAGATCACACCACTGCACTCCAGCCTGGATGACAGGGTGAGACTCTGTCTCCAAAACAATCAATCAATCAATTTTAGACAGACACCATGCTGACAATCATAAGGATATGTTTCAAAAGCACATCTGCATTTAATTAAACCAAGTTCTTAAAAAGCTAAGAAACTTATCCAAGGTCCTATTATAGTTAATGGCAGAGCAAGGACAAAATCTTAGTCCAGGCTACTTCCTAGTTCACTACAACTCTGAATAACTTCATTGTTCCTTTCACCGTGCAAGGAAAGTCTCTGAAAGACAGAAGCAAGCCAAGGAGAACAGAGAGCAAAAGTCAGGGTGTGAGAGGATGAACAGCATGAATACTAGAACCAGGCTTACACGCTGTGAGCACTACATAAATTCTCACCATCGTTCATGATCATCTCTCTGAAGAATCATAAAATCGCTGGTGGTTCACAGCAAACCCCACTGCAGCTTTTCATATTTGATTCGAAAGTAGGCAAAGACCAAGAGCTGTAAACATGTGGTGATGTTTCTACCTTTGGGGGGAGGGCTCTTGGAGTCCTCCATAGACAGCTTCAGCTGCTGTATGAACTCGCCGCCATACACACTTCGTTCTTGCCAGATGTTCAGCAATCTTTCTAAAGGTTTTTTACAGCCTTCATCTGCCTCTCTGCCCAGAAAAGATGAAAAGATATATATAAGCTTAAGATTTTGTTTTTAATTAGGACAGATCTACTTAAAAAAAAAAAAAAGAAATCAACAACTGACTAAATGATTTACACATTTAAAAGCAAAAGAATAAGGTACATATTCTAATACTTGGATACCCAAAACCTGACCACAAACTACATTCTTCCTGTAGTGGGAGGGATCATGCCATAATCGAAATCAAATAGGACCAAAAGTCAATGGCCAATTTTTAGACAGAAAATTATCAAAATTCCATCTTATCAATTGTGATTGCTTGCTTTTTAAAGACGACGTTAATTAAAATGTGCTGCCAGACATTCTGCTGGAAATTAAAAGTGGATCAGAACTCTTAAAGACAGAAAAATGATTTTAAAAAACCAGATGTTTAAAACAGGAAATAAATTCACTGCAACCCATCAATTCTAACACACCAACACCTCTACATGTATAAACACAATCATATACATGTATATGTTAAGACTCATTCCAGTTCTAACCACTTCATAATTATTTTAATTGTGGGCTAAGTCCATAGTCCAGGTTCACACAAAGTATCTGATAATCTTAGGACACACTTAATAATGCAGTCCTTCATAATTTATATCAAAGGATATGAATTAGAAGTAAGAAAATGTTTTCCCTTGACATGTTAACTCCTGAAACAGGACATAAAGGACTATAACTAGCACTCACTGAGAACCAACTGCCTACAATAAAATGTCAGACAGCAAACAGAAGATTGGGTTAGACTTTCTGAAAGCAAAGGGAATTCAGTCACCACCCACTGTTACCATGAACTGTTCTGTTTTGTGAGGGGGTTTAAATTGCAACGATCTTATATTGAATGACTTTAAACTAGAAGGGATACCTCGACATCTTAGTATCTAAGTTAAATGGCTTTTAGTAGGAACTTCAAGAAGAAACCATGCCAAATTCAACTGAAATGGGAACTCTATTCACACCCAACCGTGACAACACTTTAGTAAACTCAAGGCAAACGGAGGTTTCAGCATCGCCCGGTCACAGCATCTTACTTATGAATTACAGGTGGTCAATTTCACTGACTAAAGGACTCAATCAGGGTACATAACAATTAATTATTTTTTTGTTAAACTTTTAAAAATCAGAAGTGAGGGTCTGGTAAAAAAAAAAAAAAAGAGGAAAACACTTTACTGCTAAGTTTAAAAAGCTTAAAAATATGACCCAATTACTTGATATTTGTGATAAAACACTTTTACTCCACCTTCAAAATATATCCAGAAATAAGTTACTTCTCATTTTTTCCTCTGCTATCAATCTGGCCCAAGGCACTATCATCTCTTGCCTAGACTACTATAGTAGCCTCATTACTGGTCTCCCCGCTTCCACCTTTGTCCTTTTACAACCTACTCTCGAGTTTTCGAAATATCATTTTAGCTGCTGTACTAAGGCAGACCACGTCACTCCCTTGTTCAAAATTGCCAACATTTCTTCCCAGTATCCCTCAGAATAAAAGTCCTTATAAAGACTCCAAGGCCTTTCCCAACCCAGCTGTTATTTCCCTGGCCTCATCTCCTACCCACTCTTCTCCACCCCCATCTTCCAACCTCCTGCCTCAACAGCTATCCTAGCACGGCCTCAGAGCCTTAGCACCAGAAGAGTTTGCTTTGCCTGGAACCACATTCCCCATGTGGCCACAAAGTTCAATCCCTCTACTCCTTCAGGCGTATGTTTAGTCACACCACCTTCAGCATGTCATTCCCTAATCTCCACGTTGAAAATGACACTCCCTGCCCCTACTCAATTTTTTTCCATACAACTTTTCTGGTATGCTGTATATTCAATAGTTTACTTTTTGTTTACATGCTTTCCATTTGAATGTAATTTCCACAGGGGTGGAGATTTGTCATTCTCTCCCATTGCTATATGCCCTTGAACAAGCACAATAAATATCTGTTAAATTGTAATCTTTTTCAAAAAAATGTATATGGGTTTCAGTAAGTTATACAGTTACTCAACTTTCAACAATCATCTTACTGTATCAAGGTCACGTCAGAAATCAACTAAGCACTCCTCAGCTCTATCATTGAAGGTTTACAGAATACAAAGAATAAGAAGGCCTGGGTCCTGACCTCTAGGGCTCGAATCAGCAACCCCTCAGACCTGTTTAGTCTCCTTTCCCTATCCGACCTGGAACTTTGCATTCCAGCAACAGCCACCCGTATGTATTTGCTACTCAGAATTTGTTCTCTCATGTGCATGTGCCTTTGTTCATGCTATCTCTTCTTCAAATGGAACCGCCAAAATCGAACAAGGCAAAGGGAAAGGAGTAATTCAGGTAGCTGAAGTATATGGGGGAATGTGGGGAAACGGCAGAAGAATCTGGAAGCCCTGAATGCCAATGCCATATTAAAGCATGTGGCCTGCAGGCAATGGGAGGTCCCTGATGTGATCAAATGTATAGCTTATAAAAATAAAGTCATTATAATTAATAAAACCAAATTGCAACTAATCAGAACTTAGTTAACGAACTAGCTGGTACTTTTAACATAAAATCTGTTTGCTGCAGATTCTCTATTCACTTAAGACAAGGAGAAACCATTATCATGAGAATAAATTCTTATCAAGGATTTAGTTAAAAAATAGGTGGGTATCACAATACACACACACCATCCACCATTCCTGGGGATACTTGGGACTCCATTCAGGCTAAGACTGGTTTTGTGTACAGTTTCAGGCACAAGGGAAAATGATGTTCAAACCTGTCATAACCGCAAAACATTTTCAAAAGGCTTTTACTACTAAAGGCCAAAAGGGGGGTTCCAGTTTAATTAGTGAATGTAACTAACCAGGACAGATATTTCCTTGAGCATTGTGGCAAATCAAGGTTTTGCTAGATAAGTTTCAAAGTTATAAATAAAATATTCAAGAAATCTTTCCACTGATTAGGTTTTGAAGGAAGTAGCTCCAGTGAAATGGAAGTCACTTTGGCATCTGGAATCAGACACAACCAAGGTAATAAAGCCATTTTATAACAGAAAGAGCAGTATTTTCAGTATACTGTATACAGTATACAATAACTCCAATCTAAACTGAGAAATCTTTAAATATAAAAAAAGACTAAACCATCTTTGCCATCAATCTATGAATAAAGTGGAAGATGGCAAATAATTACATACACAACTTAATATTACATTGAACACTTAGTATTTTAATTCTGATTAATTACAAATTCAATCCCTTCATTTTTCAATATAGATGGCAAAACTGACCTTTGAGAGTGAAAAACGTGTATGACACACACAAACAGAATTGCTGCTTGACGTGTCAGCTGGACACCTGAGGCCCTGCTAAGCCAGCCTTGGGGGCCTTTTCTTCCTCTACAGTTCTATGGCACTTTTTTGGTACAACCACAGTAATTTGTACAACTCTGTCTTATCCCATGCACAGCAGGCCTACGTTAGGCCTACTAAGGGCAGGAATTCTAAGTATTCCCTACGCTTCCAACAGTACCTCATGTAAAGATGGTTCAGAAAAGAGTTAACACAGAAGGTCAGACTGCCACCCTTAGGGAAGTGCTTGGCTAGCGTCTGGGAACTTGGGATTTCAGAGTGTCCCTACCATTTCCTAACTGGTAAGGGTGGTTTACTGGGCCTAAATTGTTTGTGCAAGCAATACAGTTCTTAATGAACACCTGATTTATTTCTGGGAGCCTAGAATTTTGGCAGAGGGTGTCTACACGACCAATCTGACAAAAACTCTGGGCACGGAGTCTTTAATGAGCTTTCTTGGTAGGTTACACGTCATACACATCGCAACTCAGTGCTGGAGGAATTAAGTGTATTTGTGTAATCGCACTGAGAGGGGACTCAGAAGCTTACACCTAGAGTGCTCCAGTCTGCTGCAGGCATTGCATGCACATCACCCGCTGCTGCTGCTGCTTTGGATCCTTTAGCTGTAATGAATCACTGCCATGACTATGACTACATGATGAGTCCTGTGAGACCTTCTAGGGAATCACCAAACCTGGGAGTGGTCTTGGGGCCCACGACAATAAATAAACATCATGTGGGTAACTCCCAAATTTATGTCTCCAGAAATCAATTCTCTACTGAGCTTCAGACTATTTTATCCACCTACCTATCTGGTATCACTCCTTGGAATATTCACTAGCTATCTCACACTCGCCCTGGCCAAAACAAAACTCATAATTTCCTCCACCAAATCTTTCCCCCAATCTTCACTTCAGTAACGGGCACCATCAGTCATTCACTTATGTCAAAAGCTAGAAATCGTCTTCGATTTCTCTTTTCACTACTAGCTCCCACTCAACACCTATAAATCCTATCAGTTTCACACTGGAGAGGTGGGGATCCTCCCACGAATGAAGCATTCAATAAATAGAAGCTATTAGTATCTTCCCATTGCTTCTGGGTCCTAGCCAATGTCACCTCTAGCCTGCACCACAGCAATATCCTCCAAACTCACGTCCCTGCCCCTCCCTTGGCCTTTACAATCCATCCCTCCACACTAAGCCACTTTTAAAGAGGGATCTTTTAAAAATGTATGTTGGAATATATCATTCCCCTGCTTAAAACTCTTCAATGACATCCCATCAGAAAAAAATCCTAACTCCCAAGTCTTACAGGGTGTATGTGACTGGTGCATGTCCACCTCTCAAACCTCATCTGGATGCCACTTTTCCTTGGCACACTATGTTCTAACCACACCAGCCTTCATTCTGTTTCTCTTAGCAGGCCAAGATTATTTCTGCCTTAAGTTTTTCTTAATAGCTGCTCCTGCTTCGCACGATTACCTCAAATGTCATTTCCTTAGAGGACTTCCTGAACCACACTGCCAGCGAGAGATCCTACTCTAGAACATCACTCCATTTTACTATGTCTGTATTATCCTGCTCTGAAAGTATCTTGCTCATTTACTTGTCTTCACCTGCCTTGTTCATTGCTGCTCCCCCAGTGTCTGGACCCGTACTTGGCATATAGAAGGCACTCCAATACATATTGAATGAAAAATGACATGGACAGCTGTCTCCTCACTGGGAAGAAAACAAGGCACTTGTATGAAAAAAAAGTTTGCAGTCTGGTTAATTAAACTGCTATTCAAATCAAATCTACCCTATGAACTTGGCAGTTTTCTCGGACTTGGGAGTTCTTTTACTGTTTGTTGGGGATGGAGGTATCATTTATCACAAAGATATCCCTCATCAATTTAGTCAATAGTAACAGGTCAACTATCTTTGTTCATCAACTGGCCACAAAAAAAGCATACAGAAAGCATTTGTTAAATAGGCTACTCCTACTGTGGACAAGCTGCATCACGGCTGAAGCAGAGATGCTGGACTTTCTGTCCTAATAATGGGGCATAAGAAAGGAGATTGGAAACATGGGTATCCTGAAAATAATATCCAAGCAGGATCTTAAAAGAACCAGAAGAAAGCAAACAGAAAGGAATTTGGGCTATTTTATTGAGAAGGACCAGGTTTATCTTCCCCGCACTGCCACTGAATCTGCCAAGACATCTAAAACTTGGCTAGTTTTTAAGGTGTTCCCAAGTGAAAAGGAATTTTTAACCCTGGTATTGCCCACCCCCTTTTCCACCCCCTTCTATTTACTTTTTGGTTTCAGGACAGCTAAAGATTACAGATTGCTTGTTTGTCTGTTTGTAATTTAGAGACAGGGTCTTGCTCTGTTACCAAACCTGGAGTGCAGTGGTATAATTATAGCTCACTACAGCTTTGAACTCCTGGACTCAAGCAATCCTCCTGCCTTAGCCTCCCAAGTAGCTAGGACTACAGGTGCATACCACCACGCCTGGCTAATTTTTAAAAAGTTTTTTGTAGACACAGGGTCTTACTATGCTGCCCAGGCTGAAATTTATAAATAAAATTGTTATGTTTACTATCCCTACAAGAAATCATTCCAGCCAATTCCCTAGACCAAACCTCTTCCATAATGAGTTAACATTAATTAACTCATTTAACAAATATTTACTGAACGCCTACTCTGTGTCAGGGCAGACCATACTGTTGCCCAGCTCCTGGGACACCATTTACGTGGAGGCTATATAAATGGTATTCCTTCAAGCTACATAACTAAGCAGCTCTGTGCCAGACACTTTACTAGGTGCCTGGAATATAGGAAAAAACATATGATCTAATGAATGAGCAAAGAATGTGGAACAGGCATTGTACTACATACTTTTAAACATATTGTCTGTCCTTACCCTCCCAACAACTCTTAGGAGATAAGTGGTATCCTCCTCCGTTAGCCAGTTAGGAAATTTGGGTTCAAAAGTTAAGTAACACATCCCAGGTCACTCACATAGTGTCTGAGGCAGAGCTACCATCAATTTCTAAGAAACTGTGAATTAAATCTCATCAAAGCAAGAAAATCTGTCTATTTCAGATAGCTCCTCCAGTAGTCTGTTCTAAGCTTATTCTGTTATGAAGATGCAGTATTTTTTTCAAGTTAATAACACATTTTGCTACTTCAGTGTCCATGCTGATCAAAAGGTGATCCAGTTATGTAGCTGACCAACAAAAACCATCTTTTTCATCTCTACAAAGCTAGGTGTCATTTCTTTCTCTTGGATTTCTAATTTTATTCCTTCAAACTTTTCAAATCCTGCAAGGAAAGCAGGACTTCATTTCTCATTTAAGGCCTTTCACTATATTTTAGACCTAATAACAATTTATGTTTAACCTACTAGTCTCCCCATTCATGTTTCCCAATTCCTTTTGCAAATATCTGTTTATATATTTACCTATAAACATAATATTCTAACGAATGATAGTTTTTCTTTGCTTTTCCTGGGCACCTAATTTGAGCCTACAGAAAGCTTTTGTTTTCACATGAAGTAATTTATAAGACTTTTAATCCAATGTATGCTTTCTATGGTATTAGTTATGTGTGTGCCACTCCTCTCCACCACAAAACACAATAGCATCAGGCTTAATACAATATAGCCAGATCAAACACCTACTTTCCACACTAATAATTACTATTATTGCAGTTACAGTAATGACTACTATTTTTAGTAAACTAGACATCTAGAAATCCAGAAGGAAATAAAAAGGAAGGCATTTGGCAATTAATCACTTACTATTACATTACTAAAAGGCTCCCTTAATAGTTAGCTTTGTTTTTTAATCATAAGCTAATGAGACAACTCAACCAAACCAAGGAAAATATCATAACCAAGAAATAAATTCAAAAAATGAAAATGAATATATCTAGAAGAAAAGATATGCCAGGCTGAATCTCTTAAATGTATCAGAGTGTTTACATGTCTCAATAGTTCTTGAGGGCTCAACAAAACATAAAACCACAATTTGGCCTCCACAACTCTCTGTAAAGTAGGAAGTTGTCAATTTACAAAGGCTATCACAGAAAAAAAAAGAACAAAAAAGTGGAAAAGGTAACGAATTTAAAAACAAATCCAAAAACAGACAACATACCTGGCAACATGAGAAAAAGCATCCACAAGGACAGATTCAAATTCTCTAGTGAATTCAGGTCCTTTCCTTTTACTGTTCTGGATGACATCATTTGCTAAATACAGAAAAGTAAGCTTTCTATTTGATTTGGCTGAAAAAAAGAAAAGAAAAGAATTTAACTTATACCAAAGAAATTCTCAATTCACAATTCTTTTGCTGGGCTGCTCCTAAAAAAAACATTTAAGACAAGTATTTTCTACCTGAGGGGGTCAAGTAGATATGTTTAAAAAGACAACCTAAGGAATAGGTTTGGGAATACCGTTTTGGAAAAGAAAAAGAAAAACAATGGGCCATCTTCATTTCTGTGTTGTTTAAACCAGGGTAATTAATTGATAGTAAAAATTAAGATAATCCAAAGAGAATTCCTAAAGGATAAGCAGTCAATACTAATGTTAAAACTAAGGCTTTTATTTACTGCAAAAATGAGCAATTTCTAACTCACTTTTAATTATCAAATACTCCAGAATGAAAGACTGAGTTGGCCAGACGTGGTGGCTCATGCCTGTAATCTCAGCACTTTGGGAGGACGAGGTGGGTGGATCGTTTGAGGTCAGAAGTTTGAGACCAGCCTGGCCAATATGGTGAAACCCTACCTCTACTAAATATACAAAAATTAGCTGGGTGTGGTGGTGGGCGCCTGTAGTCCTAGCTACTCTGGAGGCTGAGGCAGGAGAATCGCTTGAATCCAGGAGGTGGAGGTTGCAGTGAGCCGAGATTGTACCACTGCACTCCAGCGTGGATGACAGAGCAAGACTCTGTCTCAAAAAAAAAAAAAAAAAAAGACTGAGTTAGGTTTCAATTTTAAAATGGTTTCACCAGGCGTGGTGGCTCATGCCTGTCATCTCAGCACTTTTGGAGGCCGAGGTGGACGGATCACCTGAGGTCAGGAGTTCGAGACCAGTCTGACCAACATGGAGAAACCCTGTCTCTACTAAAAATACAAAATTTGCCTGGCATGGTGGTGCATGCCTGTAATCCCAGCTACTCAGGAGGCTGAGGCAGGAGAATCGCTTGAATCCAGGTGGCAGAGGTTGTGGTGAGCCTATATCATGCCATTGCACGCAAGCCTGGGCAACAAGAGCGAAACTCCATCTCAAAAAAAAAAAAAAGGTTTCTTGTAATTTTGCTCCTAAACTGAGAATTTCTCTGATACTCCAATAACCATAATCAATAATACAGAAGAATCTCTAGGTGCACCAATAGATATTAGCTCAAATACAAGTATACATCAACACTACATTCTTACTGAAAATTTACACACATGTGAAATCTAGATATGCAAAATTAGGGCTTTCACAAAAACCATAATTCTCTCTTATTTATATGAAATGTGGTTATTCGCTATTACTCTATATGTATCATATATTAAAGCATAAAAACCTCATGCAATACGTCTGAGTTACAGTTGCTTCGGGGAACATTACCGAATTTCCTGGCTTCTATGCACATAATTTCTCAACTATAAAGTTACATCACTATGATTTTTGGTCCCAGTTTTCTTTTAAAAGAAATAAATAAGAACATAATTAGATGTTTCAAAAGCGAGTTTTCTCCAGTGCTAAAGTACCTGAAAAACACAAGCTCTTTATTAATCTTAACACACCTGAGTAGTCCTTGCTCTATTTCTCTCTGAAACCAGTTTTTGAAATGTACAAATCATGTATATGTCTGACATAGCAGGCATAAGATCTGACATTTTAAAACGTAGCTACAGAAGGCTGGGCACAGTGGCTCACGCCTGTAATTCCAGCACTTTGGGAGGCCAAGGGAGGTGGATCACCTGAGGTCAGAAGATCGAGACCATCCTGGCTAACACAGTGAAACCTTGTCTCTACTAAAAATACAAAAAATTAGCCAGGCATAGTGGCAAGCACCTGTAGTCCCAGCTACTCAGGAGACTGAGGCAGGAGAATGGCGTGAACCTGGGAGGCAGAGCTTGCAGTGAGCCGAGATCACGCCACTGCACTCCAGCCTGGACGACAGAGTGAGACTCCGTTTCAAAAAAAAACAAAACAAAAATCAGCTGGGCGTAGTGCCAGGTGCCTGTAAACCCAGCAACTCGGGAGGCTGAGCTGGGCAAATCACTTGAACCCAGGAGGCGGAGATTGCAGTGAGCCGAGATCGCGCCACTGTACACCTGAGCAACAGAGTAAGAGACTCCATCTCAAAAAAAAAAAAAAAAGTAGCTACAGGAGAATAACCCAAGTTAAAAACAAGATTTTAAAGGCATATTACAGTTCAAACTGATGAAACTGATGTCTTAAATGCTCATAAAATTAAATATGGATACCCTGAATTGTTTTAACCTTTTGGTAATAGCCTAATTTAGAAGGCCAACTGATAAGAATACTAGGAACCCGGCGCTTTCTTCAACTGTTCTAATTATTATTAAAAAGCAGAACGAAAGTGTCAGTAGTTACAATACCTACTGTTGCTACAAAGGTATGATATGATTACGGCAAAACGCGCTTTTTTGCTAAAGCAAACCTTGCTCGGCAAATTTGATGTAAGTGAAACTACCACACCTGTAATCCCATGCAAGTTAGCAGATTCAAAAGCAAAACAGAACTTCAACAAAGCAAACTTCATTAAGTGGAGCTTTAAAATTCCATACATTTTATGTTAAAAAACCTAGAATCCATATTGTAAAATGTCAATGCGGACATTCAAGACCTGATACACTTTTCAGTAGACAAACAAGGTATCTAAGGGCCTTGAGAGTCAAGGTTTTCACTGTTTACAATGCCAATTAATTTTCATCACCCTAGAACTTAACAATGGGGATTTATTTAGGATAAACTGTATCCCTCCATATTCAACATCCTCAACAGTCAACATAAGCACCATGTATGTCAAAGTGATATGACAAAACCCTAGAGCTCCTGAGCACACAGTCACAATACACACAACACGCACACCCTCCATTCCAATCATGGGGGACAACCCACTTGTTCAGATGTCTTTCCCAGATGACAGAAACAGGTCCTTTCACCCACTACCCATGCCCACTCCAAACTGGTCAAACTAGTTGTTGAGTAAAATTTAAACAACTGGTTAATCAAAACTTTTTACTTGTTGGCTGGTTTTGGCATCTAGAGAAAGTCTTAAAGTAATTCTGGGATAAAAGCCCATTTACTTACACTCAGGCCAAGATACAAAACACCATTAAAAATACTCATTTAGGAGCACTTTACACCAAAACTATTCCATAAAGAAGGGGAAACATTCTACTTAGAACAGAGCTCAAGTGGGATAAATTAAGAATTATTCCTAGAAAATGGAAAGATAACACATCAGGAATAGTATTTAAGCAAGAAAAAAAGTTAATTTTTGTAAATCTCATATATTTTGAAGGCAACTCAGAGACAGTCTGTGAGAATCTCAGCTAGGAAAAATGACTTCACCCTAGATAGAACCTACAGGGCTAATCAATCTGAACATTAGGGCACAGAATCCTTTTCCTTTAGTGTGGGGGCATTTTCAGTTCAAGAAAGCAGCCTGGATATTTGGAAGCTAGGTCTTGATGCTTGGAAGAGCATCTTTTTTTAACTCTGCACTGTCCAGTAAGTTAGCCACTAGCCACGTGTGGCTGGCTACTGGAATACCTGAATTGTAGCCGGTAAAAATTGGTGGCCGGGCGCAGTGGCTCAAGCCTGTAATCCCAGCACTTTGGGAGGCCAAGACGGGCGTATCACGAGGTCAGGAGATCGAGACCATCCTGGCTAACATGGTGAAATCCCGTCTCTACTAAAAAAATACAAAAAACTAGCCGGGCGGGGTGGCGGGCGCCTGTAGTCCCAGCTACACGGGAGGCTGAGGCAGGAGAATGGCGTAAACCCGGGAGGCGGAGCTTGCAGTGAGCTGAGATCCGGCCACTGCACTCCAGCCTGGGCGACAGATTGAGACCCCGCCCCAAAAAAAAAAAAAAAAAATTGGTAACTAAATTTTCAATTCTATCTACTTAAACCTTTAGTTCCTTAGTCACACATTTTAAGTGCTCCATAGCCACATATGCCAAGTGGCTACCTGTTGGATGGCACAGATAGAAAACGTTGCTATTATCACAGAAAATTGTATTAGATAGCGCTGTTTAGATCCTTTACGCTGTTATCATAGAAAGTTGTATTGGATAGCGCTGTTTAGATCCTTTACTCAACCATGAATATTCTATCAGAGACCATGATTTAATTCCTATTTTTATTTTTTATTTTTATTTTTTTTGAGACGGAGTCTCGCTCTGTCGCCCTGGCTGGAGTGCAGTGGCACAATCTCGGCTCACTGCAAGCTCCGCCTCCCAGGTTCCTGCCATTCTCCTGCCTCAGCCTCCCAAGTAGCTGGGACTACAGGCGCCCGCCACCGTGCCCAGCTAATTTTTTTTATTTTTAGTAGAGACGGGGTTTCACTGTGGTCTCAATCTCCTGACCTTGTGATCCGCCCACCTTGGCCTCCCAAAGTGCTGGGATTACAGGCGTGAGCCACCACCCGTGCCCGGCTTAATTCCTATTTTTAAACTATGTAACAGGCACCATGCTATTATCTTGTGGTGTTACAAATAAACAAGAAGGTCTAGTTTCTTCCTCAAAACATAATCTAATGACAAAGATGTAACCAGTTCAAATGAATAGCTAGTAGGAACAAATCAAATGCTAAACTGGTATGACGGGGTGGAAGGCACTCATTAATTCTAATAAATGAAAGCACTACAGTTTGGTTGGAGTCAGGTAACCACCTTCACTTATTAAATGCACTGAGGCACTGAGTACTTGAAAAAGAACACATTTTGGCATCAGGCAGCCCTGGGCTCATGTCCTAGCTATATGTCTCTGGACAAGGCACTTAATCTCTCTATACCTTTATCGTCTCATCTATAAAATGAGGATAATAATGCTGGCCTACTTGCAACATAAGGCTCTACCATACAAGATTAGGGATAACGGAGCTTCATACACAAATGTACTCTCTAATTTGCTTTTTTTCAGTAACTCAACTAGCGTGAGGTGAGGAATCAAGAAAGAGTCACAAAAGAAGTGACACCTGGCTGGGCGCGGTGGCTCACGCCTGTAATACCAGCACTTTGGGAGGCCCAGGCGGGAGGATCACGAGGTCAGGAGATGAAGACTATCCTGGCTAACACGGTGAAACCCCTGTCTACTAAAAATATAAGAAATTAGCAGGGCATGGTGGCAAGCGCCTATAGTCCCAGCTACACAGAAGGCTGAGGCAGGAGAACGAACGGTGTGAACCCAGGAAGCGGAGCTCGCCGTGAGCCAAGATTGTGCCACTGCACTCCAGCACGGGCAACAGAGCGAGACCCTGTATATCCACTTGAGATGGACTTTAACTGCCTTTTGAGGTCCCACCCAATAGAATTCTGTACAGTGGCAATTCACATCTCAGTAGACTCTACAAATAATTTCTGAATGGCACAGTGGGGTACATGAAGAAAGCCCCATAAACTCTAGGCTCTACCTCTCCCCGCAACTGCCCAAAAGGCTGCGGGGATCCCTATCTTAGTACAGTATGTAATATTTGGAGGGTCCCTGCTAAAGGGCTAGAACTGGGTCTCCTAAAAAAAAGCACGGATTTTGGTGTTTGCCAGCCTGATGTAGTCTGGGCCTCATCAGTTCAAAACCCTTGAAAATACCACTTAGCCACTTCAGTTTCCTCGCCTGTAGAGCAGGACATCTGTGCTGTCCTCAACTCACCGATAGTAGAGAATACTTGTAAAGCCACTTCCTTTGCTATAAAGGCCTACCACATATAGGGTGTCCGGAGCAGCTCTGAGCTTCATTTCTTCAGTCTTCCATTATGAAACTCATCAGGGGGTGCAGGTGCCCATCTTTCCCCACCAGACTGTAAGCAACTTGAAGGCAAAGACCATGCCTCACAGTGAGTAATCAAAAGTCTCATCTCACCATAATCTGTTGAATGCCTACAGTGTGCCTGATCCCGTGCTAAATGTTCATTTGAATTATCCTGTTTACTTCTCACCACGAGATGAGTCTCAATTTTTCCTCTTCTGCAAAGTTCCTACTTCATAGGGCTTCAGTAATTTTTGTTTAATGGCAATGTATGTAAAGATATCAGTACTGCACTTCGCATGTAATAAAGACATAGTAAGTATCAGTTATCCATTTTGTAGATAAGAAAATGAAGGGACAGGTTAAGTTGCTGGGGTCAGTAAGGCGGCAAAGTCACACTTAAATTCTAGGCAGTTGGCAGAGACAACACGCTATAAGTGTCCAAGCCAGTGCCTGGCACATAACAGACTGAGTTCAATGAATGCCTGTCAGAACCTGAGCAGGCCCTGAAATCAATGACAGCTGCAGGAGAGGAGAGGAGAGGTAAGGTCTGGGTGGGGTGGCTCCTTAACCTAAGACGTGAGAGACGATCTACTTCACAGGGCTGTTCCAAGAACTGAGTGTGAGGATATATATATACAAAGGTCTTAGGATAGTGACTGGTATGGAGTAAAGGCTTTGTAAGGGGTAGCAGTCCTTGCCTCCCTCTTACAGATGAGAAAACAGAGACACAGGGAGATGAAGAAACTCTCCCAATATTATTCAGCTGGCAAGTCGATGAGCCAGCCAGCACTCGATCTGCGGAGTCTAACTCCGGAGCCCACTGGCTTTTTTTTACTCCAAATACCCAGCACTGGGCCTGACATGCTAGGGCCAGTGCGGCGCTGAATGCAGCCGAGATAATAACAGCCACAAATGTCAGGCGGAAACTGAAGGGAAAATGGCTTGATGAACTCTAAGTCTGGACACCTGAGTCCCAGTCCGTGGAACCTCAGACAAGTACCTTAAACCTTCCCGGGCCTCGGTTTCCTTCTTCGAGAAATGGGGCTAACCTTGTCTCCCATCTCAGAAGCTCGATCAGGCCTGGAAAGCAAGGCTCAATGAAGAGGCTTAGAAGGGCCTAAGGTGTGGGTGGGCGAGAGGACAACCCGGGGACCGTCCAAGGGGTGGGGAGTTGGTGTTTACCTTTGCGGAGCTCGCGGTGCCACACGGAGACGATGGGTCCCGCGTGCTTGCGGTGGTGGATGAGCCAAAGGGACAGGGTCTGCACGCTCTGCTGAGAGTTGCTCAGCTCCGAGAGCTTCTTCTCCAGCGCCGACTCAGAGAAGGAGGACATGGTGGCGGCAGTGAGGCCCGGCAGGGAGCGGCCTGGGCCGCCCAGTGCGGCGGGAAGAGCGACAACACGAGGCCGGGGCCTCACCTGACAGGCTGCGGAACTTTTTACCGACTGACAGACGGCCAGGGGTGCAAGGAGGGGGAGGGGATGGGTCTCCGCAGTAACAGCCGCCCGCGCCGCCGCCACAAGATGGCCACCCGACCTCTCACCCTACCGCAAGAGCGGGGTCAAAGGGCAAGGGCCAGAGCAGTTAGGCACCGAGAGGCGTCGGAGCTCTAGAAAACCGTCCCTTTGAAGGCGACGGCCCGTCTGAACCTCGCGCAGACCACTTCGAAGGAGACAGAGCGAGGGAAGGAACGTAGTTCCCCGGACCCCCGGAAAGGGCTTTGACCGCTTAAGCCCGCACGCCGGCGCAGTGGATCTCGCCGGAACCCTTTTTCCCGCTCCCTCGGAACCTTTCTGGCGCGGTACGGCGCGCTACTTAGCGCGTCACTTCCGGCAAGGCAGAGGAGGCGGGAGAGTGAGGGAAAGGCTGGAAGACGAGGTAAGGGAAGAGTGGCGGGAACCAGAGGGAGCCCAACAGCTGGGACCCCGTAGAGGGGTATCCTGAGGGGACGTTGAGGCTGAGAGTTCATGATCTGGGTATGGGAGGGGGGTTTCCTTTCTAATCTGGTGGGCCCCAGGCCGCACCTTTCCTCCATATGTGTTCGGCTCTCTGGCTGTCCCCAAAAACACTTAGTTTTGATTCTTCCAAGCCAACCACGTGCCCTTTTCACGCCTCCAGGCCTAGGCGCTCGTTCTCTCTCCGAAAGTGACATCCCCTTTCTCACCTGGTGAGCTCCTACTCAGCCTTCCGGACCACCCTTTAATGTCCGATTCTGACCTTTTAGTCTGTAACAGCGCCGTCATAAACACATTTGGGCTCTCAGCTCTTAAGTGGGTTGTCAGGGTGTTATTACATGCTGCTTTTGCCTTCTGGGTGTCCAGTTGACTTTTTCGAACTTAAGTGAGGTGTTAACTTTAGGGAAAAGGTGGAGGGAACTAACTTACCCTTCCCAATGTGTCTGCTTACCTCATGTTAAGACACGCTATTTGAGGCCTGGCGCAAAGGCTCTTGCTTGTAATCCCAACCCTTTGGGAGGCCGAGGCGAGAGGATAGCTTTAGTACTGGAGTTCAAGACCATCCTGGGTAACATAGCGAAAATCAGCCAGGCATGGTGACGCTCACCTGTAGTTCCAGCTACGCGAGAGGATCCCTTGAGCCCAGGAGTTAGAGCTTACAGTGAGCTGTGGTCGTGCCACTGTACTCCAGCCTGGGCAACGGAGCAAGACTCTTGTCTGAAACAAAACAAAACACTGTCTGAGACTCTAAACCTTGACCCCCTTTTTTTTTTTTAAGTGTTTAAATCCCAGTTATCAAAGCAGCAGAGAAATGTCTTTCTTATTGCCACGGGGGTGATGGCAGGGAGTTAAGTTATAGACATAGGAGAGTTTTAAAATTTCATGATCGTGGTATAACTTCCTAGTTGTGGGCAGACTCTAGTTTAGGAGACGTTCTTCTAATTGATGCCTGCTTTTGCTCTTATTGCACTGTATTGCAGTTCTTTGCTTACATACTTTTACCCCTCCTCCAGACTAGAATCATAATCATAGCTAACACAGTGAGAGGTTACAATGTGCTAGACACAGTTCCCACACAGTAACTCATTTAATCCTCACAACAAAGCCATGAGGTATTATATTATCCCCTTTTTGACAGCTTAGGAGAGGTTAAGAGAGATTAGGCTCAGAGAGGTTAAGTGACTTACCCAAGATCACTTTACTAAGATTTGAGGGTAGGGGCTGCAACTTAGCCATCTTTTTGGCTGCAGTTCCTGATTTATCAAGTGAGTTAGTGTAAAAGAGGTGAATAATCTAAAATCTTACAGTGAGTATCTAGTCATAACTGAGGGCTTTTGTGTCGAAATTTAGGTCTTCTTTCCATATTAAGTAACAGTGTCGTATGCTGAGCACTTTTATACCAAGTCACAGTCTGTTAAGCAAATTACATACTTTTTAAATTTAATTCTTACATCAGTCTTAGGAGTTGAGATTATTATTACAATCACTATTTGGTAGACGAGAAAACATAAAGCATGGTTAACTACCCTATGTACTTGGACATAGCTAGGAAATAGCAGAGGCAGGAGTCAACTTAGGTTTATCTTATATCTGATCCCAAATTCTTGATTCCTGAACCAATGGTTTATTCATTCATTCAGCAAATAATTTTTCACCACCTATGTCCAAAGCACTTCTTCTAAGCTAACAGACAAAATCCATGTCCTCGGGAACTTACTTTCTACTGAGAAAGATAGAAAAACAAACATGCAAGTTTAGAATAAATCAGAAAGTGGTAAGTAACTTCAATAAAAATCAAGAAGGTAAGGAGGATAAGGAATGTATATGTGTAGGTGGGTAGTCTTTTACTTATGCTTCTCAGAGAAGGCTTAATTGATAAGGTGACATTTGAGAGAACAAGCCATATGCCATGGTTCCAGGAAGAGGGTAAACCAAGTTTATACCATTTTTGGCATTTTGGAGGAACAGCAGAGAGGACAATAAAGCTGGAGTGATATGAACCAGAAGGGTGGCTGGAAATTAACTCAGAAAAGTAGAAAGGGACTGCATCACATGGAGACTTGCAGGCAATAATGTAGACTTGGATGTTACTCTGAATGAAATGAAGTCCATTGGGCAGTTTTGCGTAAAGAAGGAGCATTGTGGCTATTAGGTAGAAAATAAGACAGTAAGGGTGCAAAGGTAGAAGCAGGAAGAACCAGTCTGGCAGCTGTTGTAGTAATGGTGAAAGGATAACTCAAACCAGGGTTGTATCTGTGGAAGTGGTAAGAAAGGGACAGTTCTGGGGATATTTTAGAGGAAGAGGTAACAGGATTTGCTGATAGATTGGATATGGGGTGTGAAAGACATA
>NW_012121820.1:15754680-15756950 GCF_000951035.1 Colobus angolensis palliatus
TCTTCCTCCCTCCCTCCCTTCCTTCGCTTCTGTCTTTTTTTTCTGGAGTTTTTAAGTGCCAAATTCAGTTTCTTTAAAAGTTATAAAGCTGCTAAAATAATCTCTTTCATATTGTGGTTGTGTTTTTTGGGGAATTAACCACTTCATCAAAGATGTCAAATTTATATGGGTAAAGCTATTTGTGGTATTCCCTGTCTTTGTTTTCTGTTGCTT
Organism: Colobus angolensis palliatus; assembly: GCF_000951035.1. Lineage (NCBI taxonomy): Eukaryota > Metazoa > Chordata > Mammalia > Primates > Cercopithecidae > Colobus > Colobus angolensis. The sequence continues at coordinate 15,754,894 of NW_012121820.1, forward strand.
ATAACAGAATACCTGAAACTAGGTAATTTATAAAGAAAAAGGATGTATTTCTTACAGTTACGGAGGCTGAGAAATCCAAGGTCAAGGGACCACATTGGGTAAAAAACCTTCTTGCTGGTGGGGACTCTGCAGAGTCCCAAGGCACTGCGGGATATCACAGGGCCAGGGGGCTGAGTGTGGTAGCTCAGGTCTCTCTTCCTCTTGTAAAGCTGCGGGTTCCCATGATAACCCATTAATCCATTTATGAGGGCTTATAAAGACTCCAGTTCCCAATATATTGGTAATTAAATTTCTACATGAGTTTTGGAAGGGACAGATATTCAAACCAGAGCATTCCCATATTACCCTTTTGATGTCTGCAGGGTCTGTGGTACTATCCCGTTTGATTACTGATATTGGTAATTTCCAATATCAGTGTCTCTTCTCTCTCCTCTCTCTCTCTCTCTCTCTCTCTCTCTTTCTCTTGCTCACTCACTCGCTTGTCAATCTTGCTAGAAGTTTGTCAATTTTATTGACCTTTTCAAAGAACCAGTTATTTATTTCATTGTCATTTTCTGTTTTCAGTTTCGTCAATTTCTGCTCTTTATTATTTCCTCCTTCTGCTTGCTTTATTTCGCTCTTCTTTGTCTAGGTTCTTGTGGTAGGAGTTTACCTTTTTTATTTGAGACTTTTCCCCTTTTTCTAATATATGACTTAGTACTATTAATTTACATCTCAGCATGGCTATAGCTGTATCCACAGATTTTGTTGTGTTATATTTTCATTTTCATTCATTTCCATGTCTTTTTTTTCTAATTTCCCTTCCGTGGGTTATTTAGAAACGTGTTGTTTAGTTTCCAAGTATTTGGAGATTTTCCTGTTATCTCTCTGTAAGTGATTTCAAGCTTGATTTCATTGTGGCTGGGGAATGTCACTCTGTATGATTTCAGCTCTTTTAAATTTGTTGAGGTTTGTTTTATGGCAGGATAATCATCTCTCTTAATATATGTTCTATGAGCACTGGAAAAGAATGTAGGCCAGGCATGGTAGCTCATGCCTGTAATCTTAACAATTTGGGAGGCCAAAGCAGGAGGATCCCTTGAGCCTGGGAATTCAAGACCAGCCTGGACAACATGGCAAAACTCAGTCTTTACAAAAATACAAAAATTAGCTGGGCATAGTGGCATGTACCTGGAGTCCCAGACACTCAAAAGGCTGGGGTGGGAGGACTGCTTGAACTCGGGAAATTGAGGCTGCAGTGAGCCATCATCGAGCCACTGCACTGCAGCCTGAGCAATAGAGTGAGACCCTGTCTAAGAAAACAAATAACAACAAAAGAATGTGTAGTCTGCTGTTGTAGGATAGAGTGTTCAATAAATGTCATAGATCCTGTTGGTTGATGGTGGTGGTAAGTTTTTCTATATCCTTGCTGAGTTTTGGTCTGGTTATTCTATCCATTGTTGAGAGAGGAGTATTGAAGTCACCACCATCTATTCTTGTGAATTTATGTGTTTCTCTTTTTAGTTTTATCCATTTTTGTTTCACACATTTTGCAGCATGTACATTTGGATTGCAATATGTTGTATGTTCTTAGTAGATATACCTGTTATTCATTGTACTCTGTCTCTGGTAATTATTTTCTTCTTTTGCTCTGAAGTCTACTTTATGTGGTACTAATATAGCTAATCTTACTTTCCTTTGATTAATATTTGCATGATAATATCTTTTTCCATCCTTTGATTTTCAACCTGCCTCTATCTTTTTGCATAGTGAGTTTCTTATAGACAGCATGTAGTCGGATCATGTTTTTAAATCCACTCTGACAATCTCAGTCTTTTAATTGATGTATTTAGACCTTTTATACATAATACAATTATAGTTGACCCCTGTATTCATGGGTTCCACTTCTGTGGATTCAGTCAACTGTGGATTGTAAACACAGTAGACCCTTGAACAACACAGATTTGAATTGTGGTGGTCTATTTGTATCCAGATTTTCTTTCCTTTCTGCCAGCTCGCCGCCTCCTCAGCCTACTGAAGGTGAAGACGAGGATGAAGACCTGTGTAATGATATACTT